>NC_143026.1:457500-757500 GCF_057628025.1 Oncorhynchus mykiss | reverse complement strand
TAGCAATTAAACACTGGAATCGTAGATCGGCAGAAGATGAATGTGCACGTGGAGATACTGGGGTGCAAAGGAGCAAGATAAATAAATACAGTATGGGGATGAGGTACAGTAGGTAGATAGATGGTCTGTTTACAGATGGGCTATGTACAGGTGCAGTGATCTGTGAGCTGCTTTGACAGCTGGTGCTTAAAGCTAATGAGGTTCAGAGATTTTTGCAGAACGTTCCAGTCATTGACAGCAGAGAACTGGAGGGAAAGAAGACCAAAGGAGGAATTGCCTTTGGGGGTGACCAGTGAGATATACCTGTTGGAGCACGTGCTATGAGTGGGTGGTGCTATGGTGACCAGTGAGCTGAGATAAGGCGGGGCTTTACCTAGCAGAGACTTGTAGATAACCTGTAGCCAGGGTTTGGCGACGAGTATGAAGCGAGGCCCAACCAACGAGAGCGTACAGGTCGCAATGTTGGGTAGTGTATGGGGCTTTGGTGACAAAACGGATGGCACTGTGATAGACTGCATCCAGTTTGTTGAGTAGAGTGTTGGAAGCTATTTTATAGATGACATCACCGTAGTTGAGGATCGGTAGGATGGTCAGATTTATGAGGGTATGTTTGGCAGCATGAGTGAAGGATGCTTTGTTGCGATATAGGAAGCCGATTCTAGATTTAATTTTGGATTGGAGATGCTTAATATGAGTCTGGAAGGAGAGTTTACAGTCTGACCAGACACCCAGGTATTTGTAGTTGTTCACGTATCCTAAATCAGAGCCGTCCAGAGTAGTGATGCTGGACAGGTGAGCAGGTGCGGGCAGTGATCGATTGAATAGCATGCATTTAGTTTTACTTGCGTTTAAGAGCAGTTGGAGGCCACGGAAGGAGAGTTATATGGCATTGAAGCTCGTCTGGAGGTTAGTTAACACAGTGTTCAAAGAGGGGCCAGGAGTATACAGAATGGTGTCGTCTGCGTAGAGGTGGATCAGAGAATCACCAGCAGCAAGAGCGACTTCATTGATGTATACAGAGAAAAGAGTCGGCCTGAGAATTGAACCCTGTGGCACACCCATAGAGACCATAGAGACCCATAGAGTCCGGACAACAGGCCCTCCGATTTGACACACTGAACTCTATCAGAGAAGTAGTTGGTAAACCAGGCGAGGCAATCATTTGAGCAACCAAGGCTGTCGAGTCTGCCAATAAGAATGTTGTAATTGACAGAGTCGAAAGCCTTGGCCAGGTCGATGAATACGGCTGCACAGTAATGGCGGCAGGGTAGCCTAGTGGTTAGAGAGCTGGACTAGTAACCAGAAGGTTGCAAGTTCAAACCCCCGAGCTGACAAGGTACAAATCTGTCGTTCTGAACAGGCAGTTAACCCACTGTTCCTAGGCCGTCATTGAAAATAAGAATTTGTTCTTAACTGACTTGCCTTAAATAAAAAAAAATGTCTCTTATCGATAGCGTTATGATGTTGTTTAGGACCTTGAGCGTGGCTGAAGTGCACCCATGACCAGCTCTGAAACCAGAATGTATAGCGGAGAAGGTATGGTGCGATTCGAAATGCTCGGTAATCTGTTTGTTAACTTGGCTTTCGAAGACCTTAGAAATACAGGGTAGGATGGAGATAGGTCTGTAACAGTTTGGGTCTCGAGTGTCTCCCCCTTTGAAGAGGGGGATGACCGCGGCAGCTTTCCAATATTTGGGAATCTCAGACGATACGAAAGAGACTTTGAACAGACTGGTAATAGGGGTTGCAACAATTTCGGCAGATCATTTTAGAAAGAGAGGGTCCAGGGTGTCTAGCCCGGCTGATTTGTATGGGTCCAGATTATGCAGGTCTTTCAGAACATCAGCTATTTGGATTTGGGTGAAGGAGAAGTGGTGGAGGCTTTGGCGGGTTCCTGTGGAGGGTGCCGGGCAGTTGACCGAGGTAGGGGTAGCCAGCTGGAAAGCATGGCCAGCCGTAGAGAAATGCTTATTGAAATTCTCAATTATAGTGGATTTATCGTTGGTGACAGTGTTTCCTAGCCTCAGAGCAGTGGGCAGCTGGGTGGATGTACTCTTATTCTCCATGGACTTTACAGTGTCCCAGAACATTTTTGAGTTAGTACTACAGGATGCAAATTTCTGTTTGAAAAAGCTAGCCTTAGCTTTTCTAACTGCCTGTGTATATTTGTTCCTAACTTCCCTGAAAGTTGCATATCACGGGGGCTATTCGATGCTAATGCAGAACGCCACAGGATGTTTTTGTGCTGGTCAAGGGAAGACAGGTCTGGAGTGAACCAAGGACTATATCTATTCCTAGTTCAATTTTTTTTGAATGGGGCATGCTTATTTAAAACCTGTTGCGACTCTAGGGGCAGTATTTTCATTTTTGGAAAAAAAACTTTCCCGTTTCAAACGGGATGTTTTGTCAGGACAAGATGGCAGAATATGCATATATATACCTCACATCTCAAAATAGGGCTACTTAATGTTAGATCCCTTACTTCAAAGGCAATTATAGTCAATGAACTAATCACTGATCATAATCTTGATGTGATTGGCCTGACTGAAACAGCTTAAGCCTGATGAATTTACTGTGTTAAATGAGGCCTCACCTCCTGGCTACACTAGTGACCATATCCCCCGTGCATCCCGCAAAGGCGAAGGTGTTGCTAACATTTACGAAAACAAATTTCAATTTACAAAAAAAATAAATGACGTTTTCGTCTTTTGAGCTTCTAGTCATGAAATCTATGCAGCCTACTCAATCACTTTTTATAGCTACTGTTTACAGGCCTCCTGGGCCATATACAGCGTTCCTCACTGAGTTCCCTGAATTCCTATCGGACCTTGTAGTCATAGCAGATAATATTCTAATCTTTGGTGACTTTAATATTCACATGGAAAAGTCCACAGACCCACTCCAAAAGGCTTTCGGAGCCATCCTCGAATCAGTGAGTTTTGTCCAACATGTCTCTGGACCCACTCACTGTCACAGTCATACGCTGGACCTAGTTTTGTCCCATGGAATAAATGTTGTGGACCTTAATGTTTTTCCTCATAATCCTGGACTATCGGACCACCATTTTATTACGTTTGCAATTGCAACAAATAATCTGCTCAGGAACATCAAAAGTCGTGCTATAAATTCACAGACAACACAAAGATTCCTTGATGTCCTTCCAGATTCCCTCTGTCTACCCAAGGACGCCAGGGACAAAAATCAGTTAACCACCTAACTGAGGAACTCAATTTAACCTTGCGCAATACCCTAGATGCAGTTGCACCCCTAAAAATTAATAACATTTCTCATAAGAAACTAGCTCCCTGGTACACAGAAAATACCCGAGCTCTGAAGCAAGCTTCCAGAAAATTGGAACGGAAATGGCGCCACACCAAACTGGAAGTCTTCGGACTAGCTTGAAAAGACAGTAGTGTGCACTACCGAAGAGCCCTTACTGCTGCTCGATCATCCTATTTTTCTAACTTAATTGAGGAAAATAAGAACAATCCGAAATTCCTTTTTGATACTGTCGCAAAGCTAACTAAAAAGCAGCATTCCCCAAGAGAGGATGACTTTCACTTTAGCAGTGATAAATTCATGAACTTCTTTGAGGAAAAGATTATGATTATTAGAAAGCAAATTACGGATTCTTTAAATCTGCGTATTCCTTCAAAGCTCAGTTGTCCTGAGTCTGCACAACTCTGCCAGGACCTAGGATCAAGAGAGACGCTCAAGTGTTTTAGTACTATATCTCTTGACACAATGATGAAAATAATCATGGCCTCTAAACCTTCAAGCTGCATACTGGACCCTATTCCAACTAAACTACTGAAAGAGCTGCTTCCTGTGCTTGGCCCTCCTATGTTGAACATAATAAACGGCTCTCTATCCACCGGATGTGTACCAAACTCACTAAAAGTGGCAGTAATAAAACCTCTCTTGAAAAAGCCAAACTTTGACCCAGAAAATATAAAAAACTATCGGCCTATATCGAATCTTCCATTCCTCTCTAAAATTTTAGAAAAGGCTGTTGCGCAGCAACTCACTGCCTTCCTGAAGACAAACAATGTATACGAAATGCTTCAGTCTGGTTTTAGACCCCATCATAGCACTGAGACGGCACTTGTGAAGGTGGTAAATGACATTTTAATGGCATCGGACCGAGGCTCTGCATCTGTCCTCGTGCTCCTAGACCTTAGTGCTGCTTTTGATACCATCAATCACCACATTCTTTTGGAGAGATTGGAAACCCAAATTGGTCTACACGGACAAGTTCTGGCCTGGTTTAGATCTTATCTGTCGGAAAGATATCAGTTTGTCTCTGTAAATGGTTTGTCCTCTGTCAAATCAACTGTAAATGTCGGTGTTCCTCAAGGTTCCTTTTTAGGACCACTATTGATTTCACTATATATTTGACCTCTTGGTGATGTTATTCGAAAACATAATGTTATCTTTCACTGCTATGCGGATGACACACAGCTGTACATTTCAATGAAACATGGTGAAGCCCCAAAACTGCCCTTGCTAGAAGCATGTGTTTCAGACATAAGGAAGTGGATGGCTGCAAACTTTCTACTTTTAAACTCGGACAAAACAGAGATGCTTGTTCTAGGTCCCAAGAAACAAAGAGATCTTCTGTTGAATCTGACAATTCATCTTAATGGTTGTACAGTCGTCTCAAATAAAACTGTGAAGGACCTCGGCGTTACTCTGGACCCTGATCTCTCTTTTGAAGAACATATCAAGACCATTTCAAGGACAGCTTTTTTCCATCTACGTAACATTGCAAAAATCAGAAACTTTCTGTCCAAAAATGATGCAGAAAAATTAATCCATGCTTTTGTCACTTCTAGGTTAGACTACTGCAATGCTCTACTTTCCGGCTACCCGGATAAAGCACGAAATAAACTTCAGTTAGTGCTAAATACGGCTGCTAGAATCCTGACTAGAACCAAAAAATTTGATCATATTACTCCAGTGCTAGCCTCTCTACACTGGCTTCCTGTCAAAGCAAGGGCTGATTTCAAGGTTTTACTGCTAACCTACAAAGCATTACATGGGCTTGCTCCTACCTATCTCTCTGATTTGGTCCTGCCGTACATACCTACACGTACGCTACGGTCACAAGACGCAGGCCTCCTAATTGTCCCTAGAATTTCTAAGCAAACAGCTGGAGGAAGGGCTTTCTCCTATAGAGCTCCATTTTTATGGAACGGTCTGCCTACCCATGTCAGAGACGCAAACTCGGTCTCAACCTTTAAGTCTTTACTGAAGACTCATCTCTTCAGTGGGTCATATGATTGAGTGTAGTCTGGCCCAGGAGTGGGAAGGTGAACGGAAAGGCTCTGGAGCAACGAACCACCCTTGCTGTCTCTGCCTGGCCGGTTCCCCTCTTTCCACTGGGATTCTCTGCCTCTAACCCTATTACAGGGGCTGAGTCACTGGCTTACTGGGGCTCTCTCATGCCGTCCATGGAGGGGGTGCGTCACCTGAGTGGGTTGATTCACTGATGTGGTCATCCTGTCTGGGTTGGCGCCCCCCCCCCCCCCCCTTGGGTTGTGCCGTGGTGGAGGTCTTTGTGGGCTATACTCAGCCTTGTCTCAGGATGGTAGGTTGGTGGTTGAAGATATCCCTCTAGTGGTGTGGGGGCTGTGCTTTGGCAAAGTGGATGGGGTTATATCCTTCTTGTTTGGCCCTGTCCGGGGGTGTCCTCGGATGGGGCCACAGTGTCTCCTGACCCCTCCTGTCTCAGCCTCCAGTATTTATGCTGCAGTAGTTTGTGTCGGGGAGGCTAGGGTCAGTTTGTTATATCTGGAGTACTTCTCCTGTCCTATTCGGTGTCCTGTGTGAATCTAAGTGTGCGTTCTCTAATTCTATCCTCTCTTTCTTTCTCTCTCTCGGAGGACCTGAGCCCTAGGACCATGCCCCAGGACTACCTGACATGATGACTCCTGTCCCCAGTCCACCTGACCGTGCTGCTGCTCCAGTTTCAACTGTTCTGCCTTATTATTATTCTACCATGCTGGTCATTTCTGAACATTTGAACATCTTGGCCATGTTCTGTTATAATCTCCACCCGGCACAGCCAGAAGAGGACTGGCCACCACACATAGCCTCGTTCCTCTCTAGGTTTCTTCCTAGGTGTTGGCCTTTCTAGGGAGTTTTTCCTAGCCACCGTGATTCTACACCTGCATTGCTTGCTGTACAGAAACCCAGCCTAAAACCCTGCTATTAGCCCTAACCCTAACCCTGCTATAAGAGTTACCCTGCTATAAGCCATAACCCTAACCCTGCTATAAACCTAAACCCTTACCCTGCTATAAGCCATAACCCTAACCCTGCTATAAACCTTACCCTGCTATATGCCATAACCCTAACCCTGCTATAAACCTTACCCTGCTATAAGCCATAACCCTAACCCTGCTATAAACCTTACCCTGCTATAAACCATAACCCTAACCCTGCTATAAGCCCTTTACCCTGCTATTAGCCCTAACCCTAACCCTGCTATAAACCTTACCCTGCTATACTCCATAACCCTAACCCTGCTATAAACCTAAACCATAAACCCTAACTTTGTGATTCTGTCTTGGCAGAACTGTTGTCTGTATGACTCTGGGAGCAACTCGTAAGCCCGAAGGAGAGCAGCTTTAACAGCGAAGGAGTGTCATAATAGAAACTCTGCTAAGGAGATAAAGTGGCGTACACTTTCTGAGCCTTTCCCACAATAACACTTTGGAGGAGCAGTGACCAAATATCTTGTGGCCATTTTATTAAGGATGTGGCAATCTTCTCAAACAGAGTAGAATATACATCCACCTCCTTTTCTTTGAAAGGTGGTAGAAATCAGCTGTTCCAACTAAGATCAAACTCTGATAATGGTGTAGAATGGCTTCCCCTGATCTATTTCAATTTGTTGTGGCTGCACGTTCTCTTTCCTTAAGCAATTGCTCTCATTTCTGTTGCTCCAATCTCTCCTCACGTTCTCTTTCCTTGAGCTCAAACACTTTTTCTTTTGTCCAAATCTCTCCTCATGTTCTCTTTCCTTGAGCTCAAACACTTTTCCTGTTATTCCAATCTCTCCTCATTCTGACTAACACCAGAACACTATGATGACAAACACTAACACTGTGATGACTAACACTAGAACACTATGACTAACACTAGAACACTGTGATGACTAACACTAGAACACTGTGATGACTAACACTAGAACACTGTGATGACTAACACTGTGATGACTAACACTAGAACACTATGATGACTAACACTGTGATGACTAACACCAGAACACTGATGACTAACACTAGAAAACTATGATGACTAACACTAGAACACTGTGATGACTAACACCAACACTATGATGACTAACACTGTGATGACTAACACTAGAACACTATGACGACTAACACTAGAACACTGTGATGACTAACAATGTGATGACTAACACTAGAACACTGTGATGACAAACACTAGATAACTGTGATGGCTAACACTAGAACACTGTGATGACAAACACTAGAACACTATGATGACAAAAACTAACACTGTGATGACTAACACTAGAACCCTATGATGACTAACACGAGAACACTGTGATGACTAACACAAGAACACTGTGATGACTAACACCAACACTATGATGACTAACACTAACACTGTGATGACTAACACTATGATGACTAACACTAACGCTATGATGACTAACACTATGATGACTAACACTGTGATGACTAACACTATGATGACTAACACTATGATGACTAACACTATGATGACTAACACTGTGATAACTAACACTAACACTATGATGACTAACACTATGATGACTAACACTAACGCTATGATGACTAACACTGTGACGACTAACACTAACACTAGAATTACTAACACTATGATGACTAACACTGTGATGACTAACACTAACACTATGATGACTAACACTATGATGACTAACACTATGATGACTAACACTGTGATGACTAACACTATGATGACCAACACTAACACTATGATGACTAACACTGTGATGACTAACACTAACACTGTGATGACTAACACTAACACTGTGATGACTAACACTACCACTATGATGACTAACACTAACGCTATGATGACTAACACTGTGACGACTAACACTAACACTAGAATTACTAACACTATGATGACTAACACTAACACTATGATGACTAACACTAACACTATGATGACTAACACTATGATGACTAACACTGTGATGACTAACACTGTGATGACTAACACTATGATGACCAACACTAACACTATGATGACTAACACTGTGATGACTAACACTAACATGATGATGACTAACACTATGATGACCAACACTAACACTATGATGACTAACACTATGATGAATAACACTAACACTATGATGACTAACACTGTGATGACTAACACTAACACTGTTATGACTAACACTATGATGACTAAAACTGTGATGACTAACACTAACACTGTGATGACTAACACTAACACTGTGATGACTAACAATACCACTATGATGACTAACACTAACACTGTGATGACTAACACTAACACTGTGATGACTAACACTATGATGACCAACACTAACACTATGATGACTAACACTGTGATGACTAACACTATGATGACCAACACTAACACTGTGATGACTAACACTATGATGACCAACACTAACACTATGATGACTCATACTAACACTCCGATGACTAACACTGACACTATGATGACTAACACTAGAACACTATGATTACTAAACATGGAATAAGATGGACTATGATGACTAACCCTATGATTAACAATATGATGATTAACTCCTTGATTACTGACTCTAGAACATTGTGATGACTAACATATGATGACTAATACTATGATGACTAACACTGACAATATGATGAACTATCTCAGTAATCTTTCACCGCTGACAAACTTTTTCCCCAGACACCTCCTGGATTCCCTGACATGATGTATTTGGACAGGATACGTATTATAGAGTAAATTAGGTTAATAGACAGCACTAGAACGAAGGACAGGATAAGTTAGGATAGTAGACAGTACTAGAACTAAGGACAGGATAAGGTAGGTTAATAGACAGCACTAGAACTAAGGACAGGATAAGTTAGGGTAGTGGACAGGATAAGTTAGGGTAGTAGACAGTAGTAGAACTAAGGACAGGATAAGTTAGGGTAGTAGACAGGATAAGTTAGGGTAGAAGACAGCATTAGAACTAAGGACAGGATAAGTTAGGGTAGTAGACAGCATTAGAACTAAGGACAGGATAAGTTAGGGTAGTAGACAGCATTAGAATTAAGGACAGGATAAGGACAGGATAAGTTAGGGTAGTGGTCAGCATTAGAACTAAGGACAGGATAGGTTAGGGTAGTAGACAGCATTAAAACCAAGGACAGGATAAGTTAGGGTAGTGGACAGTATTAGAACTAAGGACAGGATAAGTTAGGGTAGTAGACAGCATTAGAACTAAGGACGGATAAGTTAGGGTAGTAGACAGCATTAGAAATAAGGACAGGATAAGGACAGGATCAAATAAAATACAATTTATTTATATAGCCCTTCGTACATCAGCTGATATCTCAAAGTGCTGTACAGAAACCCAGCCTAAAACCCCAAACAGCAAGCAATGCAGATGTAGAAGCACGGTGGCTAGGACAAACTCCCTAGAAAGGCCAAAACCTAGGAAGAAACCTAGAGAGGAACCAGGCTATGTGGGGTGGCCAGTCCTCTTCTGGCTGTGCCGGGTGGAGATTATAACAGAACATGGCCAAGATGTTCAAATGTTCATAAATGACCAGCATGGTAGAATAATAATAAGGCAGAACAGTTGAAACTGGAGCAGCAGCACGGTCAGGTGGACTGGGGACAGCAAGGAGTCATCATGTCAGGTAGTCCTGGGGCATGGTCCCAGGGCTCAGGTCCTCCGAGAGAGAGAAAGAAAGAAAGAGAGAATTAGAGAGAGCATATGTGGGGTGGCCAGTTCCCTTCTGGCTGTGCCGGGTGGAGATTATAATAGAACATGGCCAAGATGTTCAAATGTTCATAAATGACCAGCATGGTCGAATAATAATAAGGCAGAACAGTTGAAACTGGAGCAGCAGCACGGCCAGGTGGACTGGGCATGGTCCTAGGGCTCAGGTCCTCCGAGAGAGAGAAAGAAAGAGAGAAGGAGAGAATTAGAGAACGCACATTTAGATTCACACAGGACACCGAATAGGACAGGAGAAGTACTCCAGATATAACAAACTGACCCTAGCCCCCCGACACATAAACTACTGCAGCATAAATAATGGAGGCTGAGACAGGAGGGGTCAGGAGACACTGTGGCCCCATCCGAGGACACCCCCGGACAGGGCCAAACAGGAAGGATATAGCCCCACCCACTTTGCCAAAGCACAGCCCCCACACCACTAGAGGGATATCTTCAACCACCAACTTACCATCCTGAGACAAGGCTGAGTATAGCCCACAAAGATCTCCACCACGGCACAACCCAAGGGGGGGGGGGGGGGGGGGGGGCGCCAACCCAGACAGGATGACCACATCCTAAGTTAGGATAAGTTAGGGTAGTAGACAGCATTAGAACTAAGGACAGGATAAGTTAGGGTAGTAGACAGTATTAGAACTAAGGACAGGATAAGTTAGGGTAGTAGACAGCATTAGAACTAAGGACAGGATAAGTTAGGGCAGTAGACAGTATTAGAACTAAGGACAGGATAAGTTAGGGTAGTAGTTTTAGATTAACTAACTTCAAAGTAATGACTCGGGACATCGGGTTTGATACGAAAGCTTCTTTTAGTTATAACACTTGTTCACGTTACATTTAACAACTTTGTTTTGCTACAGACCAATGCAGGTAAGATGCTATCGGAAAGTCAGCCACAATCAACTGCACCTGCACATAATTGGCGCGTTCTCTTTCATTCCTCTCGCAAGGCATTTTGGGACTCGCAGTCAAAAAGCGTAATTCAACACAACCCAATACAATTACACATGCAAATAAATCTAAAGAAATATCTTTAGATACAGCTCAAAGAATAAACTTAAACATTAACTCTGTAACCCATTAAAGTTACAACATCCTCCCCCCCGTTGAACAATTGTGTTCATCTAGATCTCTAGGCAGTATATCAACTGAATAGGTCTCCTCAACAAAGTCCCTGAAGCAGTACGAACTGAACATGATCTAACTAAGCCCTCTCGGCCTGGAAACAGTTCCTCAATCTTTCCTAGTTTCCAGGTTTGTTTGGGTAGGTTATCTTCTCCGATGAGTACAACGTCACCCGCCTTCAGTGGGGTGGGCTGTGGTGTGTCACAGCGGTGTGCTGACTTTAGATCCAGCAAGTAGTCTCTTTGCCAACTGTTCCAGAAACTGGTCTCAAGTCTCTGCCTGTACTTCCATCTGCGTGTCATTTCCCGCTTGTGTAACGTTGGGTGCTGAGTGTAACTTGCTCCAGAATGCATCACCTTCTCATGGTGGTACTGTATCAGCATTTCTGAGTATCTGTACTTATTGGGCAGAACCCATGGGTGCTGCTCTCTGAATGTGAAGTTGGACTGTTGCAGTCTTCCTCCTACACTGAGCAGTTCGTGTTCGTCCAGGAAAGGTTTCAGTTCTCTGATTTTACAGTCATTGTTTAGGCTTTTTCCTGCCATCAGTAGTTTGATCTCCTGTCCAAAACTCTGTTGTTGCGTTACCTTAATCCAGTACTTTTCTGCATCAAACAGTTCGTCAGCAGTCAGTTCACCTTGCATCTTTATGGTTGTACGAGCATTGGCTATGAATCTCTTTATCCAGGCGGTGACTCTGAACACTCTTTTCAGTTTGCTGTACCTTTCAAGCTCCAACACAGGTTCAGTGCGGTCTGTGCTGTTTGCTGCGAGTTGTACAGTAACCTGGCAACTGGACTTGAGTTCTATATTCACCTCTTCCGGAACCTTGTTATCATCAGTCTCTTCGGACTGATTGGGTGATGTCAGAATTCTGGGTCCATTCCACCATAGCTCGCTCTGTGTCAAGTTTGTCCTCTTGTAGGGAGGTCAGCTGGATTAGTTTTCCCTTCAATATGTGACCATGACTCTGGATTGGTCAAGGACTGGATCTCCGTCACTCTGTTCGCAACAAACTGTTTCCATTTCTGAGCTGAGCTGCAAATCCATTGCAGCACGATCATCTAGTCTGTCCACATTTTGATCTGGTTTTCTTCCATTTTCAGTGTGGTCATCAAGTTGTTTGCTAGTCTCGCTCCAATCACAGCTCCCATGAGCTCCAGGCGTGGGAGCATCATTTTCTTAAGTGGGGCTACCCTGGACTTGGATGCGACTAGACTTGTTGTTTCCTTGTCGTGTGACTCACCTTGCAAGTAAGCTACTGCACTGTAAGCCCTTTCACTTGCATCACAGAACACGTAGTTTCAGGGTGTGGTTATTCTGTGGCCGCATGTCTGTTCTGTACCACCTTGGTATGGTGAGCTGGTGTAACTGGGGTAGTTCTGAACACCACTGTTGCCATTCTCGTGTCAGATCAGGTGGTAATTCCCCTCTCCCACATTTCCTGGAACATGCACTTGATCCTGAAGGGAGTTAAGAAACCAAGAGGGTCGAAGATACGTGCAGACGACTGCAGAACACTTCTCTTTGTGTTCTCCTTTTGCCGTAGAATGCTCAGTAACGGCCTGAGGTCAAACACAAAGTCATCCGTTTCCGGCCTCCATACTAAACCGAAAACCTTCAGCACTAATCCTTGTGTTTGTAACGTCAACGGGTGGTCAGTTGTCGTAATCTCCTCGCATTTTGTTTTCAATTCAGGAGATTTGGTCATCCACTTGCAGAGGTCCATGCCTGCAATCGACAGCATTCGCTTTGCAGTTGTTGTCACAAGGTAAGCCTCTTCAACATTGCGTGAACTTGCAATGAAGTCATCTACGTAGAGTAACTCTCTCAGTATCTCTACAACTTCTGGTTGTTCTGTTTCATATTGTTTCAGGTGCTTCCTGATTGTAGCTGCCAGCAAAAATGGACTTGGGGAAGCTCCAAATACCACTATTTTCATCTTCAGCACACGCAGCTCCTCTTCATTTTCTCCCCTTGGTGGGCCTATGAGCCATAGAAATCTCACGGTCTCTCTCTGCTAGGGATATCTGCAGGAAAGCTTTCTTGATGTCTGCCATGAATGCGATCTCATGTAGTCTGAACTTTATCAGAACGCTGAGCAGATCCGATTCAGGTTCGGTCCTGTGAGTAGACAGTCATTGAGGGATGGACAGCCATCTTCATGGGACGAGGCATCAAACACCACTCTCAGTTTTGTTGTCACCTTATCTTCTCGGAGTACTGCATGGTGAGGTAAGTAGTATTTTATGTTGTCTGCACTTGATGCGTTGTCCTTGGGCACGTCCTCTGCCATATCTTGTTGTAAGTAGTCTTCTACTACTTCATTGTATCTCCTGTACAACGTCATATCCTTCTTCAGTCTTTTCTTCAGACCTTCAAACCGTTTCTTGGCGATTCTATAGTTGTTTTCGTGTTCTGGCATTTCTCGTTTCCATGGCAAATCCACATGGTATCGCCTATCTTTGAAGGTGGTTGTTTCCTCAAACCTTTGTAGAGCCTCGGTTTCCTCTGGGTTCTGTGTTTTCTCGCTTAGAGTACCCAGAGACTCAAGCTCCCAGAATGCATGCAGTTGCTTGGAGACTAGTGTGTCTTCATCAAGTGGGATGAACATGCAGGTTGCCTCGGCGACACTTGACATGGACACGGGTCCCTGCACCGACCATCCAAAGGTGCTCTCTAAAGCAACTAGCGTCTCCGTCAGTCGCTCCACTCTGCCTGATACTATCTGCCAGTAGTAGTCTGCTCCTATCAGGACAGAGAGTTCAGGATCATTGTCATCTCCTGGAAAGTCTGCGAGCTGCAGTCCCCTTTTACTGAGCTCAAACTGAATCCGTTCACCAGGAACCTTCATCACAGCTGTGCACACTTATGGGGTTTCAATTGCCTCTCTCTATTCTCTGCTGTTTGTCCCAGACATTCTCCAAGATGACTTTCACTGTGTTGCGTTGGGATGTTGCTGGGGCAGAGGAGCCAAACGTGTGAAGAGTGAGTGCCTCTTGTCTGATTACTGGTAGCTGCAAGCCATTCACAAGGTTTTCATGTATGAAGCTTCTCTGACTGCCTCCATCTAGTAAGCAACGAGCTATCTTCCTGCCCGATGGGCCTTCTACCCATGCCTTTGCCGTTTGTAGCAACACAGTGTTCTTTCCATCTGGTTTCATCTTCACTGAATGGGGAATAACTGAGGAAACAACAGCATCTACAGAAACAATAGGGGGTTGCACCTCACTCCTCTTACCGCAATGTGATGTCTGCTTCCACATGTTGCACATGACACATCTTTGACTTTACAGAATTTTGCTATGTGTCTCTGTCCTAAACATACAAAGCATCTTCCCATGTTCTTTAGTTTCTCTTTGCGTGTAGCAATATTGTAGTCAGGGCAGTTTTCTGATTTGTGGTCAGCACTGTCACTAAATAGACACGTTTGTTGTTCCTTCTGGCTGGCTGCAGTGCTGCAGCAGAGGTCTTGGGTCTTTTTGGTTTCATTTCATTGGAGAAGCATGACTTGTTCCATGGTTTGCTCAATTTCTGTTGGTTGTATGATCTTGTCATTTGTAGCGCTCGCTCCCTGCTCTGAACCTCTTTCTGTAGGAAACTGATAATCTCAGACACTTTCCATTCATCATCTTCTCCCCTCTGACGACTATAGTCAAGAGCTATGTCCTCTGGAATCATCTGTAGTAAGATTGGGCATAGTAGGCTTCCATAGGTTTCTGACACTACGCCCAGTGATTCCAAGCTCCTAATCTGAATTTCACATTCATCATATAGCTGCCTCAATGCATTTAGATCAGAGGATTTCTTCACAGGTGTGAGATTCAGCTCTTGAGTAGAGCGATTGCATTATCATAGTTACTGTTTGTTAACATCAGTCCTGCTACTGCCTTTGCAGCTGGTCCAGTGAGATGTTTTCAGATAGATAAACTTCTCCTTATTACACAGTGAATCATTGTTGTGAATAGCAGTCTCATATTGGCTCCAAAACTCCTGCCACATACTGACATCTCCATAGAATTTCTAAATAATCAACTTCGGTAGCCTTACTGAGTTAGCGTCACTCACCCGGGCTGGTAGTGGATTGATGTCCTGTTTCTTCGTTATCACTCTTTGTGCACGACTCTTCAGCATGATAATGCGTTCTTTGTAATCCTCCGTGCATGCAATCTCTGCCTCCAATCCGTTCAATGGCGTTAACTGTTCAATTCCACGATCGAGTTCAAACAAACTGTCCTCCTTAGCTGATAACAATTCCAACAATGTACTCAAGTGATCGGTATCCGGATTTGACTGGGATATTTCAACGTCAATCTAATTCAAAATCCGTGTTGTTGCACCTCGAATGGTCTCAATTTTTCTGCTTCATGCCGACGTTCCTCCTCAGCCATTTCAGCCACTTCTTCGTCGCAGCTCATATCCCGGGTTTCGGTACAAAATTTTAGAATAACTAACTTCAAAGTAATGACTCGGGACGTCAGGTTTGATACGAAAGCTTCTTTTAGTAATAATACTTGTTCACGTTACATTTAACAACTTTGTTTTGGTACAGAGCAATGCAGGTAAGATGCTATCGGAAAGTCAGCCACAATCAACTGCACCAGCACATAATTGGCGCATTCTCTTTCATTCCTCTCGCAAGGCATTCTGGGACTTGCAGTCAAAAAGCGTAATTCAACACAACCCAATAAAATTACATATGCAAATAAATCTAAAGAAATATCTTTAGATACAGCTCAAATAATAAACTTAAACATTAACTCTGTAACCCATTAAAGTTACAACTTCCCCCCCCCCCGATGAACAATTGTGTTCATTATTCATTCGTTCATTACAGTATTAGAACTAAGGACAGGATAAGTTAGGGTAGTAGACAGCACTAGAACTAAGGACAGAATAAGTTAGGGTAGTAGACAGTATTAGAACTAAGGACAGGATAAGTTAGGGTAGTAGACAGTACTAGAACTAAGGACAGGATAAGTTAGGGTAGTAGACAGCATTATAAATTAGGACAGGATAAGTTAGGGTATTAGACAGTATTAGAACTAAGGACAGAATATGTCAGGGTATTAGACAGTACTAGAACTAAGGCCAGGATAAGTTAGGGTAGTAGACAGTACTAGAACTAAGGACAGGATAAGTTAGGGTAGTAGACAGTACTAGAACTAAGAGCATGATAAGTTAGGGTAGTAGACAGCACTAGAACTAAGGACAGGATATGTTAGGGTAGTAGACAGCATTAGAACTAAGGAGAGGATATGTTAGGGTAGTAGACAGCATTAGAACTAAGGACAGGATAAGTTAGGGTAGTAGACAGCACTAGAACTAAGGACAGGATAAGTTAGGGTAATAGACAGTATTAGAATTAAGGACAGGATAAGTTAGGGTAGTAGACAGGATAAGTTAGGGTAGTAGACAGTATTAGAACTAAGGACAGGATAAGTTAGGGTAGTAGACAGCATTAGAACTAAGGACAGGATAAGTTAGGGTAGTAGACAGCATTAGAACTAAGGACAGGATAAGTTAGGGTAGTAGACAGTATTAGAACTAAGGACAGAATATGTTAGGGTATTAGACAGTACTAGAACTAAGGCCAGGATAAGTTAGGGTAGTAGACAGTATTAGAACTAAGGACAGGATAAGTTAGGGTAGTAGACAGCATGAGAACTAAGGACAGGATAAGGACAGGATAAGTTAGGGTAGTAGACAGTATTATAACTAATAGAAGGATAAGTTAGGGTAGTAGACAGCACTAGAACTAAGGACAGGATATGTTAGTGTAGTAGACAGCTTTAGAACTAAGGACAGGATAAGGACAGGATAAGTTAGGGTAGTAGACAGCATTAGAACTAAGGACAGGATAAGTAAGGGAATTAGAAAGCATTAGAACTAAGGACAGGATATGTTAGGGTAGTAGACAGCTTTAGAACTAAGGACAGGATAAGGACAGGATAAGTTAGGGTAGTAGACAGCATTAGAACTAAGGACAGGATAAGTTTGGGTAGTAGACAGCACTATAACTAAGGACAGGATAAGTTAGGGTAGTAGACAGCACTATAACTAAGGACAGGATAAGTTAGGGTAGTAGACAGTATTAGAACTAAGGACAGGATAAGTTAGGGTAGTAGACAGCACTATAACTAAGGACAGGATAAGTTAGGGTATTAGACAGTATTATAAATTAGGACAGGATAAGTTAGGGTAGTAGACAGTATTAGAACTAAGGACAGGATAAGTTAGGGTAGTAGACAGTATTAGAACTAAGGACAGGATACGTTAGGGTAGTAGACAGCACTAGAACTAAGGACATAATAAGTTAGGGTAGTAGACAGTACTAGAACTAAGGACAGGATAAGTTAGGGTATTAGACAGTATTATAAATTAGGACAGGATAAGTTAGGGTAGTAGACAGTATTAGAACTAAGGACAGGATAAGTTAGGGTAGTAGACAGCACTAGAACTAAGGACAGGATATGTTAGGGTAGTAGACAGTATTAGAACTAAGGACAGGATAAGTTAGGGTAGTAGACAGTATTAGAACTAACGACATGATATGTTAGGGTAGTAGACATCATTAGAACTAAGGACAGAATAAGTTAGGGTAGTGTACAGTACTAGAACTAAGGACAGGGTAAGTTAGGGTAGTAGGAAGCATTAGAACTAAGGACGGGCTAAGTTAGGGTAGCAGTCAGCATTCGAACTAAGGACAGGATAAGGACAGGATAAGTTAGGGTAGTAGACAGTATTAGAACTAAGGACAGGATAAGTTAGGGTAGTAGACAGTATAAGAACTAAGGACAGGATAAGTTAGGGTAGTAGACAGTATTAGAACTAAGGACAGGATAAGTTAGGGTAGTAGACAGTATTAGAACTAAGGACAGGATAAGTTAGGGTAGTAGACAGCACTAGAACTAAGGACATGATAAGTTAGGGTACTAGAGAGTATTAGAACTAAGGACAGGATAAGTTAGGGTAGTAGACAGCATTAGAACTAAGGACAGGATAAGTTAGGGTAGTAGACAGCATTAAAACTAAGGACGGATAAGTTAGGGTAGTAGACAGCATTAGAACTAAGGACAGGATAAGGACAGGATAAGTTAGGGTAGTAGACAGTATTTGAACTAAGGACATGATAAGTTAGGGTAGTAGACAGTATTAGAACTAAGGACAGGATAAGTTAGGGTAGTAGACAGTATTAGAACTAAGGACAGGACACGTTAGGGTAGTAGACAGCACTAGAACTAAGGACATAATAAGTTAGGGTAGTAGACAGTACTAGAACTAAGGACAGGATAAGTTAGGGTATTAGACAGTATTATAAATTAGGACAGGATAAGTTAGGGTAGTAGACAGCATTAGAACAAAGGACAGGATAAGTTAGGGTAGTAGACAGCACTAGAACTAAGGACAGGATATGTTAGGGTAGTAGACAGTATTAGAACTAATGACATGACATGTTAGGGTAGTAGACATCATTAGAACTAAGGACAGAATAAGTTAGGGTAGTAGACAGTACTAGAACTAAGTACAGGGTAAGTTAGAGTAGTAGACAGTATTTGAACTAAGGGCAGGATAAGTTAGGGTAGTAGACAGTATTAGAACTAAGGACAGGATAAGTTAGGGTAGTAGACAGTATTAGAACTAAGGACAGGATAAGTTAGGGTAGTAGACAGTATTTGAACTAAGGACAGGATAAGTTAGGGTAGTATACAGCATTAGAACTAAGGACAGGATACGTTAGGGTATTAGACAGTATTTGAACTAAGGACAGGATAAAGGACAGGATATGTTAGGGTAGTAGACAGTACTAGAACTAAGTACAGGGTAAGTTAGAGTAGTAGACAGTATTTGAACTAAGGGCAGGATAAGTTAGGGTAGTAGACAGTATTTGAACTAAGGACAGGATAAGTTAGGGTAGTAGACATCATTAGAACTAAGGACAGAATAAGTTAGGGTAGTAGACAGTACTAGAACTAAGGACTAGATAAGTTAGGGTAGTAGACAGTATTTGAACTAAGGGCAGGATAAGTTAGGGTAGTAGACAGTATTAGAACTAAGGACAGGATAAGTTAGGGTAGTAGACAGTATTTGAACTAAGGACAGGATAAGTTAGGGTAGTAGACAGCATTAGAACTAAGGACAGGATACGTTAGGGTATTAGACAGTATTTGAACTAAGGACAGGATAAAGGACAGGATATGTTAGGGTAGTAGACAGTACTAGAACTAAGGACTAGATAAGTTAGGGTAGTAGACAGCATTAGAACTAAGGACAGGATAAGTTAGCGTAGTAGACAGTACTAGAACTAAGGACAGGATAAGGACAGGATAAGTTAGGGTAGTAGACAGTATTTGAACTAAGGACAGGATAAGTTAGGGTAGTAGAGAGCATTAGAACTAAGCACAGGACATGTTAGGGTAGTAGACAGCATTAGAACTAAGGACGGATAAGTTAGGGTAGTAGACAGCATTAGAACTAAGCACAGGATATGTTAGGGTAGTAGACAGCATTAGAACTAAGCACAGGATATGTTAGGGTAGTTGTAACGGTTTTCTGTATGAGAAGGAGAGTCGGACCAAAATGCAGCGTGTAGATTGCGATCCATGTTTATTAAACAAACGAAACACGAATCTAAATACAAACACTACAAAACAATAAACGTAACAAAAACCGAAACAGCCTATACTTGTGTAAACTAACGCATAGACAGGAACAAGGACACTAAGGACAATCACCCACCACAAACTCAAAGAATATGGCTGCCTAAATATGGTTCCCAATCAGAGACAACGATAAACACCTGCCTCTGATTGAGAACCTCTTCAGACAGCCATAGACTTAGCTAGAACACCCCACTAGCTACAATCCCCATACATACAAAAACCCATGCCACACCCTGGCCTGACCAAATAAATAAAGATAAACACAAAATACTTCGACCAGGGCGTGACAGTAGTAGACAGCATTAGAACTAAGGACGGATAAGTTAGGGTAGTAGACAGCATTAGAACTAAGGACAGGATAAGGACAGGATAAGTTAGGGTAGTAGACAGTACTAGAACTAAGGACATGATAAGTTAGGGTAGTAGACAGTATTATAAATTAGGATAGGATAAGTTAGGGTAGTAGACAGCACTAGAACTAAGGACAGGATAAGTTAGGGTAGTAGACAGTATTAGAACTAAGGACAGGATAAGTTAGGGTAGTAGACAGTATTAGAACTGAGGACATGATAAGTTAGGGTAGTAGACAGTATTAGAACTAAGAACAGGATAAGTTAGGTTAGTAGACAGTATTAGAACTAAGGACAGGTTAAGTTAGGGTATTAGACAGTACTAGAACTAAGAACAGGATAAGTTAGGGTAGTAGACAGTATTAGAACTAAGGACAGGATAAGTTAGGGTAGTAGACAGTATTAGACTAAGGACAGGATAAGTTAGGGTAGTAGACAGTGTTATAACTAAGGACAGGATAAGTTAGGGTAGTAGACAGTATTAGAACTAAGGACAGGATAAGTTAGGGTAGTAGACAGTATTAGAACTGAGGACATGATAAGTTATGGTAGTAGACAGTTCTAGAACTATGGACAGGATAAGTTAGGGTAGTAGACAGTATTAGAACTAAGGACAGGATAAGTTATGCTAGTAGACAGTTCTAGAACTATGGACAGGATAAGTTAGGGTAGTAGACAGAATTAGAACTAAGGACAGGATAAGTTAGGGTAGTAGACAGCATTAGAACTAAGGACAGAATAAGTTAGGGTAGTAGACAGTATTAGAACTAAGGACAGGATAAGTTAGGGTAGTAGACAGTATTAGAACTAAGGACAGGATATGTTAGGGTAGTAGACAGCATTAGAAATAAGGACAGGATATGTTAGGGAAGTATGGACTAGGACTGAGGTGGAATTGCGTTTAAAGTCCTACTTTGAATGGATTAATAACTGGAGAGCTGACAGTTTGCATCTTCACTGGCAAGAAGTTATGTTGAAAAGTATAATTACATGAAGAGATGTAAAACTTACATTCTTACCTGCTACAACCAATACAATTATACAGTATCATACTGTATAACAATATTTTCTGTGTGCCTGCTGTCTCTCTGTCTGTCTGTTCCGTCTGTTCAGTCAGTTCCGTCTGTCTGTCTGCCTGTCTGTCTGTCTGTCTGTCTGTCTGTCTGTCTGTCTGTCTGTCTGTCTGTCTGTCTGTCTGTCTGTCTGTCTGTCTGTCTGTCTGTCTGTCTGTCTACCTCTAATCCCCCACTCCACTCTGAAACTGACAGATGCATTACACAAATTAAAAACAAATGTTGAGGGGGTGGGGATGCCGTGTGCTGTAGGAGCAGATATTATTTAAGTGTTCTTGTAAGCCATTTAAGATATGAATGTTGCAAAGCTACCTCTGAATATTTAACGTCATCAGAGGGAGATAGAGGTGAAGCCCGGGCTGACCACAATACAACAGGGAGAGAGAGCATCATATCCTGACTGGTGATTGCTTTTAAACAACAGCACCAATCTGCAGTGTTTATGACATTAAAGTAACAAAGATGTCCTGCTAAAAGCATCTTGTGAGTTAATGGTTACTGTGTAAATAACCCTGATAGTGCTCATAGACCACAGCACACTGAGTACATTATCAATATATTATTAAATTACCATATAATCATTCAGTCACCAAACCATAACCCTAACCCAAATGTTGGTCATTTAGCTGACACTCTTATCCAGATCAACTTGTAGTCAGTGCATGAACTTAAAAAAGGTAGCTTGGTAAGACAACCACAACAAATTGCACTTACAATTAAGCAGGATATAATGTGAATCCAAAATGGAACAGAGACAAGATATCTAAATAAATATACAACAATAAGACGTGTATATGGTGAAACCCTTCAGATCCGCTTCAACACAGAGAGGAGCAAATATCAAGATATTATTATATGGACTGGAGGTAGAATACCCATATTGTATTCATATTGTATTCAGACCACCATCTGAATTAAAATCACAGTATACAGAACCAGTCAAAAGTTTGGACACACCTACTCATTCAAGGGTTTTTCATTATTTATACTATTTTCTACATTGTAGAATAACAGTTGACTATGAAATAACACATATGGAATCATGTAGTAACCAAAAGTGTTAAACAAATCAATATATATTTTACATTTGAGATTCTTCAAAGAATCCACACTTTTCCTTGATGACAGCTTTGCACACGCTTGGCATTCTCTCAACCAGCTTCACCAGGAATGCTTTCCCAACAGTCTTGAAGGAGTTTCCACATATGGTGATTACTTGTTGGCTGCTTTCCTTCACTCTGTGGTCCAACTCATCCCAAACCAATTGGGTTGAGGTTGGGTGATTGTGGAGGCCAGGTTATGTGATGCAGCACTCTATCACTCTCCTTGGTCAAATAGCCTTTTAACAGCCGGAAGGTGAGTTGGGTCATTGTCCTGTTGAAAAACAAATGATAGTCCCACTAAGCGCAAACCAGATGAATGGCGTATCACTGCAGAATGCTGTGGTAGCCATGCTGGTTAAATTTACCTTGAATTTAAAATAAATCACAGACAGTGTCACCAGCAAAGCACCCCGACACCATCACACCCCCTCCTCCATGCTTCATGGTGGGAACCACACATGCTGAGGTCATCCGTTCACCTACTCTGCGTCTCACAAAGACACAGTGGTTAGAACCAAAAATCTAAAATGTGGACTCATCAGACCAAAGGACAGATTTCCACCAGTCTAATGTCCACTGCTCATGTTTCTTGGCCTGAGCAAGTATCTTATTCTTACTGGTGTCCTTTAATAGTGGTTTCTTTGCTGCAATTCGACCATGAAGGCCTGAATCATGCAATTTCCTCTGAACAGTTGGGATGTGTCTGTTACTTGAACTCTGTGAAGCATTTATTTGGGTAGCAATTATTTTAATATTTTTTTTTATTTCGTTTATTTCACCTTTACTTTAACCAGGTAGGACAGTTGAGGACAAGTTCTCATTTACAGCTGCGACCTGGCCAAGATAAAGCCAAGCAGTGTGACAAAAACAACAGAGTTTCACATGAGATTAACAAACGTACAGTCAATAACACAACAGAAAAATCTATATACAGTGTGTGCAAATTTAGTACGATTAGGGAGGTGTCATGACGTTGGCCCGGGGATAGGTTTATGACAGTCATAAATACCGATTTTCCCCTTTTTCCTCTCTACCCTACTGAGGTTACATTTGCAAACCCTTTGATTAACATAGAGATTCTGGGAACGTCAGAATGTGGGGGGAAATGAAATGCACTGCTCAAAAAAATAAAGGGAACACTAAAATAACACATCCTAGATCTGAATGAATGAAATATTCTTATTAAATACTTTTTTTCTTTACAAAGTTGAATGCGCTGACAACAAAATCACACAAAAAATGATCAATGGAAATTAAATTTATCAACCCATGGAAGTCTGGATTTGGAGTCACACTCAAAATTAAAGTGGAATGTCCTTAAAACAAGTCAAAATGAGGCTCAGTAGTGTGTGTGGCATCCACGTGCCTGTATGACCTCCCTACAACGCCTGGGCATGCTCCTGATGAGGTGGCGGATGGTCTCCTGAGGGATCTCCTCCCAGACCTGGACTAAAGCATCCACCAACTCCTGGACAGTCTGTGGTGCAACGTGGCGTTGGTGGATGGAGCGAGACATGATGTCCCAGATGTGCTCAATTGGATTCAGGTCTGGGGAACGGGCGGGCCAGTCCATAGCATCAATGCCTTCCTCTTGCAGGAACTGCTGACACACTCCAGCCACATGAGGTCTAGCATTGTCTTGCATTAGGAGGAACCCAGGGCCAACCGCACCAGCATATGGTCTCACAAGGGGTCTGAGGATCTCATCTCGGTACCTAATGGCAGTCAGGCTACCTCTGGCGAGCACAAGGAGGGCTGTGCGGCCCCCCAAAGAAATGCCACCCCACACCATGACTGAACCACCGCCAAACCGGTCATGCTGGAGGATGTTGCAGGCAGCAGAACGTTCTCCACGGCATCTCCAGACTCTGTCACGTCTGTCACATGTGCTCAGTGTGAACCTGCTTTCATCTGTGAAGAGCACAGGGCGCCAGTGGCGAATTTGCCAATCATAAGTTAGGGCTGCTCACTCAGTGGCCCGCCTCTGTGGAGGGACATGGCCTATAAAACTTTTCAAACACGCCCTCTTCTCCCTTCTTATATAAAGCCTTGACGACAATAGAACCTCCTGTTCCGAGGATATGAGGGTGACGGTCCTATGTCAGAATGGTTCAGAACGAAGCCAACATAAGCATGAGCTTTGGTTGCGAATGGTATGAACTTTGAACTGTTATTCACTACAGAAGTGATACTTCCTAGCTGTTGAGTTAGCGACCACAGCTGCAAACGCAGGTTAGGAAGTAACAGACAGAGTAACCCGTCTATCACACACCGACGTTACTACAACGTATCCAATTGACAACCAGAGACATTCTTCAAAGGACAGAGGACTCGGTTTGGCAACACGGCCTTCCATCTACCACCAACCTACTGAAGCGCAGCTCAGAGTAAATATTTATTGCATTTTCCTTTTCCAAATGGGTGGTAACTTAGAATGCATAAGATACTGTATTTACGATAGCACAACTTTTTCCCATTGTTCCTCAGTCTCCCGCTCTTTCACTCAACCCCGCCCCTTTTCCTTTGTGTAACAAGCCATCATATCTGTTCCGCCCGCTAGGGACGTTTTCCTTTATGACGTAATGTGTAATCAAGTTATGATTAATTGTCTGTATGTGAATAATGTGTGATTAGTTAGGTATTTAGTAAATAAATAATTAAACCCAAGTTTGTATTGCTGATTCAAATTGTTAGCCAGGGTTATTGCAGATAAAATAATTTACAACTTTCAGATTATGAGACTGAAGTAAGATGAAGATTAATGTTGACTGCTATTGATGTAAAATACTACTAGTTCTTTAAGAGTTTATTCGGAAAATAACATTTATAAATATTATTTTGTGGTGCCCGACTCTCTAGTTAATTACATTTACATGATTAGCTCAATCAGGTGACATTAATTATGGATAAATAATTTTATAGAATATCATGTCTTATTAATTAATCCGGCATAGCCAAACTGTCGTGTCGACAGAGGTAAGGCAAAAAATAGGCCATAGTAGCAAAATAATTGCAATTTAGCATTAACACTGGAGTGATAGATGTGCAGATGATGATGTGCAAGTAGAGATACTGGGATGCAAAAATGCAAGAATAAATAATATGGGGATGAGGTAGTTGGGTGTGCTGTTTATAGATGGGCTGTGTACAGGTACAATGCTGCTCTAATAGCTGATGCTTAAAGTTAGTGAGGGAGATGTGAGTCTCCAGCTTCAGTGATTTTTGCAATTTGTTCCAGTCATTGGCAACAGAGAACTGGAAGGAAAGTCGGACAAATGAGGAGTTGGCTTTGGGGGTGACCAGTGAAATATACCTTCTTGAGTGTGTGCTACGGGTGGGTGTTGTTATGGTGAGCTGAGATAAGGCGGGGCTTTACCTAGCAAAGACTTACAGATGACCTGGATCCAGTGGGTTTATTGACGAATATGAAGCGAGGGCCAGCCAACGAGAGCACAAGGTTGCAGTGGGGGGTAGTATACGGGGCTTTGGTGACAAAACGGATGGCACTGTGATAGACTGCATCCAATTTGCTGAGTAGAGTGTTGGAGGCTATTTTGTAAATGACATCGCCGAAGTCAAGGATCGGTAGGAAAGTCAGTTTTACGAGGGTATGTTTAGCAGCATGAGTGAATGAGGCTTTGTTGCGAAATAGGAAGCCAAATCTAGATTTAATTTAGGATTGGAGATGTTTACTATGAGTCTGGAAGGAGAGTTTACAGTCTAACCTGACACCTAGGTATTTGTTGTTGTCCACATATTCTAAGTCAGAACCATCCAGAATAGTGATGCTAGTCGGATTGGCAGGTGCAGTCATCAGCTATCTGGATTTGGGTGAAGGAGGAGCGGGGGGCTTGGGCAAGTTGCTGCGTGGGGTACAGAGCTGTTGGCCAGGGTAGGGGTAGCCAAGTGGAAAGCATGGCCAGCCGTAGAAAAATGCTTATTGAAATTCTCGATTATCATATATTTATCGGTGGTGACAGTGTTTCCTAGCCTCAGTGCAGTGGGCAGCTGGGAGGAGGTACTCTTATTCTCCATGGATTACAGTGTCCCAAAACATTTTGGAATTTGTCCTACAGGATGCAAATTTCTGTTTGAAAAAGCTAACTGTTTATATTGGTTCCTAACTTCCCTGAAAATTTGCATATTGTGGGGGCTATTCGATGCTAAAGCAGAACGCCACAGGATGTTTTTGAGCTTGTCAAGGGCAGTCAGGTCTGGAGTGAACCAAGGGTTATATCTGTTCTTAGTTCAACATTTTTTGAACGGGACATGCTTATTTAAGATGGTGAGGATAGCACTTTTAAAGAATAACAAGGCATCCTCTACTGACGGGATGAGGACAATATCCTTCCAGGATACCCCGGCCAGGTCGATTAGAAAGGCCTGCTTGCTGAAATGTTTTAGGGAGCGTTTGACAGTGATGAGGGGTGGTCGTTTGACCGCAGACCCATTACAGACCCATTCAATGAGACAGTGATCGCTGAGATCCTGGTTGAAGACAGCAGAGGTGTATTTGTAGGGCAGGTTTGTCAGGATTATTTCTATGAGGGTGCCCGTGTTTATGGATTTAGGGTTGTACCTAGTAGGTTCCTTGATAATTTGTTTGAGACTGAGGACCTCTAGCTTAGATTGTATTATCGCCGGAGTGTTAAGTGGATCCCAGTTTAGGTCACGTAACAGTACGAACTCTGAAGATAAATGGGGGGCAATTAATTCACATATGGCCTCCAGGGCACAGCTGGGGGCTGAGGGGGGTCTATAACAAGCGGCAACAGTGAGAGACTTATTTCTTGAAAGGTAGATTTTTAAAAAGTAGATGCTCAAATTGTTTGGGCACAGACCTGGGTAGTATGACAGAACTCTGTAGGCCTTCTCTGCTGTAGATTGCAACTCCACCTCTTTTGGCAGTTCTATCTTGGCGGAAAATGTTTTAGTTGGGGATGTAAATTTCAGAATTTTTGGTGGCCTTCCTAAGCCAGGATTCAGACACGACTAGGACATCAGGGTTGGCGGAGTGTGCTAAAGCAGTGAATAAAACAAACTTAGGGAGGAGTCTTCTGATGTTTTGATTTCTGGCTGGTAACTCTAATGAACTTATCCTCTGCAACAGAGGTAACTGGGTCTTCCATTCCTGTGGCGGTTCTCATGAAAGCCAGTTTCATCATAGCGCTTGATTGTTTTTAAGACTGCATTTGAAGAAACTTTAAAAGTTCTTGAATTTTGATTACCAACAACGACGAGAAGTAGTTACCAAACTATCTCTCTTTGCAGTCAGACCGTGAGGCAACAGTATTTATCAACCTAACTCTCTCTACAGTCAGACAGCAGTATTTATCAACCTAACTCTCTCTACTGTCAGACAGCAGTATTTATCAACCTAACTCTCTCTACTGTCAGACAGCAGTATTTTTCAAACTAACTCTCTACTGTCAGACAGCAGTATTTATCAACCTAACTCTCTCTACTGTCAGACAGCAGTATTTATCAACCTAACTCTCTCTACTGTCAGACAGCAGTATTTACCAAACTAACTCTATCTACTATCAGACAGCAGTATTTATCAAACCAACTTGTTAGGTTGAGTTAGGTTGATAAATACTGCTGTCTGACAGTAGAGAGAGTTAGGTTGATAAATATTGCTGTCTGGCAGTAGAGAGAGTTATGTTGATAAATACTGCTGTCTGACAGTAGAGAGAGTTATGTTGATAAATACTGCTGTCTGACTGACAGTAGAGAGAGTTTGGTTGATAAATACTGCTGTCTGACAGTAGAGAGAGTTAGGGTTATAAATATTACTGTCTAACAGTTGAGAGAGTTAGGTTGATAAATACTGCTGTCTTGCTGTAGATAGCGTGTGGTGGTTAATTTCTGTATTATCAAATGAGGAGAGACAAACTTATCACACAAATCAGAGTTATACTTAAACTAAATCTTTAATAATAAGAGCTTTGCAATAGCAATGACTTTCAACGATTCATCAATTATAACGATCGGTTGAGAGTGATAAAACAAAAGTACAAAGGTATTTTATTGCCAAGATACACCCCTTTCAACCTACATGATGAACAACAGATAAATAGAATGTTCACAAGGTTAAGACTCCAAACTGGAACCATGTCTTCCTGGTACGGTATAGAACAGAAACATTAACTCAATGTTCTCTGGAATTCTCTTTAGGTATTATCACCCAAAGAGATCGTAAATCTCCTCTGTCAGTGTTATCTCATAGAGGCCCATCCTCAGCAGAACACGCACACAATAGTTAACAGAATACTCTATTCCGTCAAAAAAACAACCATTATAATGCAATACAAGCATTATAACATAATCTTGCAATTTCCCTGAAAAGAGTTAGATTGATAAATACTGCTGTCTGACTGTAGAGTTATGTTGATAAATACTGCTGAGACTACAGTGTCGCCGATAGACATGCTCGCCTTTTACATTTGCTCTTAAGCAATTTACTGTAAAATGTTGTGTGTGTGTTATTTCTCACGCTATTAGCTCAGAACGTCCTTTGCATACATGAAGGGCACATTTTGGCATTTGCTGTATGATCCATGAGAAACTCCATATTGCGTCCTCAAATGTTTGTAAAATTCGCAGATGGTGGCGGGCCGTGCACCGTGGCCAGATCTTCCGCGAAGTCATTGAACGAAGTCTCACAGACATTCGGTTTCCGTTTTATAAAATTTTCTAATTTGGTAATTTTTCCACTGTCCCGGTAAATTCCACCAGAGGGCGAATGGAATCTTATTGCAAATGTACAAAACATCACCAATCACGACATGGCCATTTCTCCTAAATGGAAAATATTTTGAAGACGAAACTTGGTGAGCATAGGTTTGGACTAATGGGCTGTCAGCCCCGAAAAAGATGGCGTTGAGGCCTCAACTCTTTGGGGTTAAGGCCATCTTTTGGGGATTAAAGTCAAAAACGAAAATAGATTTCTAATTTGACTGCTTCACGTTAAAGTACATGAACCTACGGTGTCAGGAATAAAAGGGTTCAGATTAATCCGTTAAGGTGGGTTTCGGAGCTCTGTGAAATTTCTGTGATTTTCTGAAATCACACTCACTCATTCAACCCTCTGTAAATCAGTCAGTTCTTAAAGTAAAGACTTTTTAAAAAAGCATACCCCAATCAGGATATGTGTTTACTTTTAGCTTCTTGTGCCAACCGGGGTCATAGTGGCTGTTTCGAAGGGTTAAAAAAGTTAGATGTTTCCAAAACTTCATATGTGTGATTAGGCAACCCTCATGAACTGTAAATCAGTCATTTCTCCCAACAGATGTCAAAGAAAAAACTCTCTCTCACACACACACACCCACACAGCAAGGATGGAGTGAGACGGTGCAGGGCTTAATTCAACAGCTGTGTCAGATTTCAAAAAAGTTTTACCGAAAAAGCACACCATGCAATAATCTGAGTACAGCGCTCAGACAGCAAATCAAGCCATACAGATACCCACCATGTTGTGGAGTCAACGGAGGTAAATATTAGCATTATAAATATTCACTTACCTTTGATTATCTTCATCTGCATGCACTCCCAGGAATCCCAGTTCCAAAATAAATGTTTGTTTTGTTCGATAGTTCGAAGTCCATCATTTATGTCCAAATACCTCCTTTTTGTTCGCACGTTTAGCCCAGTAATCCAAATTCCCGACGCGCAGGCCAGAAGAAAAGTAAAAAAATTCCATTACAGTTCGTAGAAACATGTCAAACGATGTATAGAATGAAACATTAGGATGTTTTTAACATAAATCTTCAATAACGTTTCAACTGGAGAATTCCTTGTCTTTAGAAAGGAAAAGGAACGCAGCTACCTCTCACGGGCGCGTGCCTGACTGAGCTCATGACTTTCTGCCAGACCTCTTACTCAATCAGCTCTTATTGAAACAAGGTTCTAAAGACTGTTGACATCTAGTGGAAGCCTTAGGCAGTGCAATATGACCCCATAGACAATGTATATTGGATAGGCAAAGACTTGAAAACCGACAAACCTCAGATTTCCCATTTCCTGGTTGGATTTTTTCTCAGGTTATTGCCTGCCATATTAGTTATGTTATACTCACATATGTCATTCAAACAGTTTTAAAAACTTCAGAGTGTTCTCTATCCAAATCTACTAATACTATGCATACCGTAGCTTCTGGGCCTGAGTAGCAGGCCGTTTACTCTGGGGACGCTACTCAATACTGCCCCCAGCCAGAATAAGTTAAAGACACAGAGCCTGCTACCATAATCTCTAGGCTGTGCCGAGTTCAACGAGATGCCCCGCTTGACCGTGAAGAAAAGTAGGCCCATAATGAAGCCTGGACCTAAATTTCAAGTGCTTTTGGGTGACAGCGAGGGAACCGTTAGGGTTAGAAGCACAGTTCGACCGCAGGACCGTTCCTGAGGTCCTCCCGATCTGTGCAAGCCTAACCTTGCACAGATTAACCCTTAACAGTTTACAATGACACCTCTCCCCATAGGAATACATTGCCTTCTCCCCTAAATTCAACCTCAAGCCTATGTGGGTTCTGAATTCCTTATTAAACTGTCTTCGATGACAATTCATCAGACCACTATGAGGTCTACCTGTGTTTATTCTGCTTCCTGGAGCAACCAAAAATGGTTAAATTCACCCTAAAAGTGTTTTAATGTACCAAACCTGCAGTTTGATAAATCACTGTATTCAACCCTGTGTAAATCAATCAATTCTTAACGTAAAGACTTTATACTCAGGATTCTGTAAAAGCCTACCCCAATGAGGATATGTCTTTAAAAAAATCACATCTTTCCAAAACTTCATATGTGTGACTAGGTAACCTTCATGAACCGAAAATCAGTCATTTCTCCCATCAGATTTCCAAGAAAAGCTCACACACACACACAGCAAGGACAGAGTGACATAGTGTGGGGCTTACAGACACACAGAGCCTGCAATTGTTACCTTTGTTCAAACTATCAAAGAATCGTCAGACCTAGAGCTCTGAAACTTTAGAAACCTGTTCTGGAGCTCAAGTCGATAGTGCGTGGTGAGTTATGTGGCTCTAGAAGCCTCTCAGACCGAGAAACAGCCTCGTATATTTGCAATAACTTCAATTCATTTTGACCGTCACGACAATGACGACATTTAGAAAAGTCCCAGAGTCGCAAGACTAGACGCATTGAAACAGCCTCGGCCCATAGAGACAGACCCTAACGTTTCTGTCAGATAGCTCGGAAAATTTGGATTTTCAGCATCAATTAAGGTCGCTGTTCGGGCACTGAATGACCTATCTGGGCAAAACTCAGGATTCGGGGTCGCCTCAGCTCGGCCTACACATAATGTGAGAACAGCTAGAACGTAACTTGTGTTTTATGTTTTTATTATGGTTTAACTTCTCTAGGGTTTCGGGCAGCATTCGGAATTGTAGATGAAAAGCGTGCCCAAATTAAACTACCTGCTACTCACGACCAGAAGGTAGGATATGCATATAATTGGTCGATTTGGATAGAAAACACTCTAAATTTTCCAAAACTGTTAAAATAGTGTCTTTGAGTATAACAGGAAAAACCTGAGAAATATCCATTCAATGCCATTACAGTATCCATTGACTTAGTACTCAAATTGCAGCTCCTATGTGTTCCACTAGATGTCAACAGTCTTTAGAAATTGTTTCAGTCTCTTATTCTGAAAAATGAGGGAGTAAGAGCAGTCTGAATGAGTGGACCCTGCCGTGTCACAGAGCTTTTTCATGCCCATATGGGCAGCAAATCCAAGATGGCAGCATGTCAAGTTGTTTGTCTGTGACTAGTACATTTTAACCTACTAATAACCTATTTATTTATGGTTGAGTAACTTCCTTGTTGTGTAGTCCAAACTATTTTGTTTGTGCTGGTGTAAAGATCACGGGTCCTCCTCAACTCGGCACTTCATTACTTGAAGTTTACCAAAGTAACCCTATCTCTGGCTGGCCTGAGTTCCTCCTTCGTCCGCGGAGTGTCTTGTCCAAGCTGCTCCTTTTTGCTCTTCGCCTGGCTGTCAGTGGAGAGCTCAACAATCCCCAACCCGTTCTCTCAATCGACCTCAACACCCAATCTACTCACACGCGCAAATACTCACATTCAGACTCATACATACACGCTGTCCCTCTCTCCCCGTACCTTCGTTGGCCTCTATTTTTTTTATACATTTATCAGAGAAAATGACTATTTTCGTGGTATTGCTTTGTGCACTGACTTTACTGAACTCTGGAGAAAATGAACATTGTCGCTGGGTGAGTACATCTGACAATGTGCTCTCCCGTCCATTAGACATTTTGTCTGCAGGAACTCGCTCTTTTTCACTCGGACCACTCGTCCAAGTGCCGATGTATTTGTGGCATGATGTGAAGAGTACGAATTGTGTCACTACCAAAGTCTAATGGTTTTAAATGACTGTTTTGTATTGTCTGGAAACTCACTTGTAGAATTCGCTTGCAGTAGGTCTCTTAAAAAAGAGTAGCCGTGCAAGGTTATTAAACAGAGGTGCCTAGTTATTCTTCTTTTGTTGATATCAGGTAACGTGCAACCTAACCCTTGCCCTGATATGCAATGTCTCCAAACCCCCTCTGATTTTAAATAAAAATCTGGTTTTGGTATTTTTCATTTAAATTGATGTGGTTAGGATTTGGGCTAAATCAACTGATGCTGATGTAATTGTGTTTTCTGAAACCTGGCTCAGCAAGTCTGTTTTTGATAAGGATATTTGTATAAGTGGTTACATACCTTAAGGGAACATTTAGACATTCGCCATATGGTTAGTGAGAAAGTCCATATTGCAAATGTACGGTCCCTTACCAGACGTCCGAAAACGTTTGTAAAATTTCAGATCTCAGGTCTATAGTGAGTGGTGAGTTAGGTGGCTCTAGAAGGTTCTCGGACCGAGAAACAGCCTCGTACATTGGCAATGACTTCAATTCATTTTGACTATTACGAAAATGACGACATTTAGAAAAGTCTCAGAGACGCAAGAATAGGTGCATTGAAACCGGCTCGGCCCATAGAGACGGACCCCAATGTTTCTGTCTGATAGCTCATTCAAGGACCCCGTAGCAAGCCATGGAAAAAAGTGGATTTTCAGCACCAATTAGGGTCTTGCTCGGGCACCGCATGACCTATCGAGCCGAAACTCGGGATTTGGGGTCGCCTCACATAGGCCTACACATAATGTCCGAAATGGACCCGCAGCTAGAACGTAACGATGTGTTTTATGTTTTTATTATGTTTTAAACTGAAGGCGCTGTGAATTATGGGCCTGCTCTGAAATATAAGATAGTTGGCTTCTAAATGAGTTGGAAAAAGTGGGTTTGGTGTCAATTGGTATCAGTTTGGTGTCAGAATGATATCTAATTGACTGATGGACAGAGACTTGCTGGTGACTACTGTCCATTTGCAATATGTTTAAACAGTGAGGTACCATCACCAAAGTGACATTCTGAAATCAACCCTAACGAGCGATGGAGAGGAACCAGAATCACTGCCCAGCCATCCCGAGTTCTTCGGGCCAGTCAATTTCGCATTCCTGTAGGATTTTTGAGCATGACAAATTTGTGATGGCACATGCCCATTGAAACATATTGCAAATGCACGTGCACTTGCAATATGATTCAATAGTGAAACAAACATAACCAAATGGACATGATGAAATCAACACAACGAGCGCTGGAAAGGAACAACTACAGTGCCTTGCGAAAGTATTCGGCCCCCTTGAACTTTGCGACCTTTTGCCACATTTCAAGCTTCAAACATAAAGATATAAAACTGTATTTTTTGTGAAGAATCAACAACAAGTGGGACACAATCATGAAGTGGAACGACATTTATTGGATATTTCAAACTTTTTTAACAAATCAAAAACTGAAAAATTGTGCGTGCAAAATTATTCAGCCCCCTTAAGTTAATACTTTGTAGCGCCACCTTTTGCTGCGATTACAGCTGTAAGTCGCTTGGGGTATGTCTCTATCAGTTTTGCACATCGAGAGACTGAATTTTTTTTCCCATTCCTCCTTGCAAAACAGCTCGAGCTCAGTGAGGTTGGATGGAGAGCATTTGTGAACAGCAGTTTTCAGTTCTTTCCACAGTTTCTCGATTGGATTCAGGTCTGGACTTTGACTTGGCCATTCTAACACCTGGATATGTTTATTTTTGAACCATTCCATTGTAGATTTTGCTTTATGTTTTGGATCATTGTCTTGTTGGAAGACAAATCTCCGTCCCAGTCTCAGGTCTTTTGCAGACTCCATCAGGTTTTCTTCCAGAATGGTCCTGTATTTGGCTCCATCCATCGTCCCATCAATTTTAACCATATTCCCTGTCTCTGCTGAAGAAAAGTAGGCCCAAACCATGATGCTGCCACCACCATGTTTGACAGTGGGGATGGTGTGTTCAGCTGTGTTGCTTTTACGCTAAACATAACGTTTTGCATTGTTGCCAAAAAGTTCAATTTTGGTTTCATCTGACCAGAGCACCTTCTTCCACATGTTTGGTGTGTCTCCCAGGTGGCTTGTGGCAATCTTTAAACAACACTTTTTATGGATATCTTTAAGAAATGGCTTCCTTCTTGCCACTCTTCCATAAAGGCCAGATTTGTGCAATATACGACTGATTGTTGTCCTATGGACAGAGTCTCCCACCTCAGCTGTAGATCTCTGCAGTTCATCCAGAGTGATCATGGGCCTCTTGGCTGCATCTCTGATCAGTCTTCTCCTTGTATGAGCTGAAAGTTTAGAGGGACGGCCAGGTCTTGGTAGATTTTCAGTGGTCTGATACTCCTTCCATTTCAATATTATCACTTGCACAGTGCTCCTTGGGATGTTTAAAGCTTGGGAAATCTTTTTGTATCCAAATCCGGCTTTAAACTTCTTCACAACAGTATCTCGGACCTGCCTGGTGTGTTCCTTGTTCTTCATGATGCTCTCTGCGCTTTTAACGGACCTCTGAGACTATCACAGTGCAGGTGCATTTATACGGAGACTTGATTACACACAGGTGGATTGTATTTATCATCATTAGTCATTTAGGTTCAACATTGGATCATTCAGAGATCCTCACTGAACTTCTGGAGAGAGTTTGCTGCACTGAAAGTAAAGGGGCTGAATAATTTTGCACGCCCAATTTTTCAGTTTTTGATTTGTTAAAAAAGTTTGAAATATCCAATAAATGTTGTTCCACTTCATGATTGTGTCCCACTTGTTGTTGATTGTTCACAAAAAAATACAGTTTTATATCTTTATGTTTGAAGCCTGAAATGTGGCAAAAGGTCGCAAAGTTCAAGGGGGCCGAATACTTTCGCAAGGCACTGTATCACTGCCCGGCCATCCTGTGTTCATCAGGCCAGTCATTTTTGCATTTCTGCAGGATTTTTGAGCACATCAAATTTCTTATGGCATTTGGCCCCCAAAAAAGTGACTTTTGACTTTGACTTTTGACTTCCTATGAAATCATATTGCAAATGGACAAAACATGTGCCTTATGCACAATTAAAAAAAAAAGATATATGAATTTAAAAGTTGACAAAAGTATATTCGACAGTTCTTATACATGATTAATTGACAAAAAGTGAAAAGCACTTTTTTAAGGGGGTGATACGTTTTTGAAAAAAAGTTCACATTTTCGACTTTTGACTTCCCATGAAATCATATTGCAAATGGACAAAACATATGCCTTATGCACAAGTAAAAAAATAAATAAAAAAATTATGATGATAATAAAGTATGTTGATACAGTTCTTATACATGTGTAATTGACACAAAATTCGAAAGAATTTCGAAAAACGGTCCAGAAAGCACTTTTTTAAGGGTGTGTGAAGTTTTTTTCAAAATGTTTGCTATTTTTGACTTTTGACTTCCTATGCAATCATATTGCAAATGGACAAAACATATGCCTTATGCACAAGTTAAATTTTGTTTTTAAAATTAAGATAATAAAATTGGACAAAAGTATATTCATACAGTTCTTACACATGTGTAATTGACAAAAAAAATCGAAAGAATTTCGAAAAACGGTCCAGAAAGCACTTTTTTAAGGGGTTGCTAGGTTTTTGAAGTTTTCTTTCACTTTTTCAAAATGTTGCTTTTGGATGTTGACTTGTGTTGCATTTGCAATATGAAAAACCACTGTGGAGCGCGCTCGCCACCTGTTGGATTTTTAAAGTTGTACACCTGGCATTTACCATATGGCATTTGCAATCAACTTTGAACGAAACGACGCCGAAATGAGTGGTATTGGACACGGTGTATATGGTTTGTCCAGTGCCAATGACTTCCCATTTATTTTTGTCCATTTCATGGGGGTGTTCCCTTAAGGTACAATGTTTATCGCACTGATCGAGTTAAGAAAGGTGGGTGTGTGGCTATATATGTAAAAACTAAATTCCTTGTAAGTGTGCCAAAGTCTGAAACTATTTGTAAACAGTTTGAATATCTTACTTTGAATATTTAGGTTTCAAAGGGTCTCTCTATAACTGTGATTTGCTGTTAAAAACCCCCCTCCCATTTTCTTCTTTGACGCACCTTATCTCTAAACTTCTTTACAGTGAAATGTTCTTGATTGGTCATCTCAACTGGTGTTGGTTAAAGCCGGTGTCTGAATATTTAAAAATGTTTTGTAATTCTATGAATCTCACCCAGTTGATTAACTCGCCCAAATCTTAAATGCCCAGATAAATCTACCCTGATTTGATATTGACAAATGTTCCACATAAATATTTTGCAGTTGGTGTTTTTTGTAATGATGTAAGTGACCATTGTGCTGCTGTTCCTGTTAGAAATAGTAAGGTTCCAAAGACAAACCCACATTTTATTCGTAAGAGAAATTTGAAGTGTTTTAATGAGCAGGCTTTCTTTCATGATTTGTTTTATTTTGACTGGAATAAGATTGAGCTTATCCCTGATGTGGAAACTGCCTGGAAATTCTTTCATGATGTTTTTTTCCAAATAGTAAACAAACATGCCCGCAGGTTCAGGGTTAAAAGGGCGGAATAATCCATTGTTTTCTTCTGAGCTGTCTTGTATTATTCACGGCCGTAATCTAGCCTGGGCTAAAGCAAGGAAATCATGTTCTGATGCTGATTGGCTTATTTTTAGGCAGTTACAAAACAAGGGTTATTTTCTTCTCAGGAAGGCCAAGTCTGAATATCTTATTTATTTTACCACTGATAACCTGAATGACCCTAGAAACTTTTGAAAGGCTCTTAAGTCTATGTCTGGTAACAGTAATGTTAATGAATTACCGTCATGTGTTTTGAAGGACTATGTTGCTGTATATGACAAAACTGACATGCTGAATTGTTTCAATGAGCACTTTGTATCGTCTGGTAGGCTGTTTGATTCAGTGTCCTCTGTCTCTGTACAACCCTGTGTGGATGAACCAGTGAGAGCTGGTCAAACTTTTTGCCATTCTCAGTGCAGGTGGTACATAAAGCCCTGAAATCCTTAGATCAGAGAAAGCCTGCAGGTCATGATCTTTTGGATCCCTGCTTTTTAAATCTGGCAGCTGATTTCATAGCTGAACCACTTACATATCTGTTCAATCTAACCCTGGAATGTAATGAAATTCTGAAAATCTGGAAATCAGCGTTTGTCCTACCACTTTTAAAAGGGGGAGATCCAACTCTTTTAAATAATTATAGGCCAATCTCAAAGCTGCCACCCCTGGTGAAAATACTTGAAACCCTTGTGAGTGAACAGCTAAAAGTGTTTTTATTTATTAACTCTATTTTATCAATGTACCAATCGGGCTTCAGGAAGAAGCATAGCACAATTACAGCAGCTATGAAGGTTTTAAATTATATCACTGAAGCCCTTGACAAAAACAGCACTGTGTCTCACTTTTTATTGATCTCTCTAAGGCTTTTGATACAGTTGATCATGCTATATAAGGCACAGATTGTCGAGTGTAGGTCTTTCAGAGCATGCAGTTGCATGGTTTGCTAACTATCTTTCTGATAGAACTCAGTGCACTCAATTTGATGGGCTCATGTCTGTGAAATTGTCTGTCTTTAATGGTGTGCCCCAAGGCTCTGAACTTGGTCCTCTCTTATTCACTATTTATATAAATGATTTAGACAAAAATGTCCAAAATGCGCAACTTCATTTTTATGCTTATGATACTGTTATTTACTGGTGTGCCTCGTCTCTTACAAAAGCTTTCCAGAACTTGCAAACTGCTTTTTATACTGTTCAACATACCTTGTGTCAATTGAAGCATATCCTCAATACTGACAAAACTAAACTAATGATGTTTTCTAAAGCAAGAAGTAGACCTCTGAACCTTTCACCCATTACTACCTGTCAGGGAAAGGAGATTGAGGTTGTAACCTCATATACATATATTGGAATGTTAATTGATTACGGCCTCTCTTTTAAATTGCATATTCAACAATTTACAAAAACATTGACGCTGAAATTGGGATTTATTTTAGGAATTAGGCCTGTTTTTCATTTTGAAGCCAGAAGGAGGCTAGTATTAGCTACATTTATGCCTTTGCTAGACTATGGGGATATTTTATATATGAATGCTTCCGCTCAGTGTTTGAGATCAATTAACACCATTTACCATGGCAGGGCCTGGACATGTACTGGCTTAAGCAGGGGGACACGTCTGGCACTGCAGGATTTGAGTTCCTGGCGGCGTAGTGTGTTACTGATGGTAGGCTTTGTTACTTTGGTCCCAGCTCTCTGCAGGTCATTCACTAGGTCCCCCCGTGTGGTTCTGGGATTTTTGCTCACCGTTCTTGTGATCATTTTGACCCCACGGGGTGAGATCTTGCGTGGAGCCCCAGATCGAGGGAGATTATCAGTGGTCTTGTATGTCTTCCATTTCCTAATAAATTGCTCCCACAGTTGATTGCTTCAAACCAAGCTGTTACCTATTGCAGATTCAGTCTTCCCAGCCTGGTGCAGGTCTACAATTTTGTTTCTGGTGTCCTTTGACAGCTCTTTGGTCTTGGCCATAGTGGAGTTTGGAGTGTGACTGTTTGAGGTTGTGGACAGGTGTCTTTTATACTGATAACAAGTTCAAACAGGTGCCATTAATACAGGTAATGAGTGGAGGACAGAGGAGCCTCTTAAAGAAGACGTTACAGGTCTGTGAGAGCCAGAAATCTTGCTTGTTTGTAGGTGACCAAATACTTATTTTCCACCATAATTTGCAATTAAATTCATAAAAAATCCTACAATGTGATTTTCTGGATTTTTTTTCTCATTTTGTCTGTCATAGATGAAGTGTACCTATGATGAACATTTACAGGCCTCTCTCATATTTTTAAGTGGGAGAACTTGCACAATTTCCCCACTGTAGTTTTTCATGTTGTTTGTCTGTAATTTTTGTAATGACTTGGTGCTGCCTACCTTGGCCAGGATGCTCTTGAAAAAGAGATTGTAAATCTCAATGAGCCCTTCCTGGTTAAATAAAGGTTAAATAAATAAAAATAAAGATGCGCGGGATCGAGAGAGTGCCTTTCTTGTTTACCTTTTATATTGACGACGTTATTGTTCGGTTGAAATATTATCGATTATTTAGGCTAAAAACAATTGAGGATTGAATATTAATAAAGTTTAAGATGTTTCTATCAACTTTACGGATACAATTTGGATTTTTTTGTCTGCCTGTTTTGACTGCTTTTGAGCCTGTGGATTACTGAAGAAAACGTGCTAAAAACTGAGTTTTTTTGATATAAAGAGAGACTTTATCGAACAAAACAAACATTTATTGAGTAAATGAATGTCTTCTGAGTTTAACCATATGAAGATTATCGAAGATAAGGGACTCATTTTATCTCTATTTCTGACTTGTGTAACTACTTGGCTGGTTAATGTTTGTAATGATTTGTCTGCTGGGCGATGTTCTCAAATAATTGTAAGGTATGCTTTCGCCGTAAAGCATATTTGAAATCTGACACTGTGGTTGGATTCACAAGAAGTTAATCTTTAAACCTATGTAAAATACTTGTGAGTATTTCTGTATTTGAATTTGGCGCTCTGCAATTTCACTGGATGTCGGCCAGCTGGGACGCTAGCATCCCACATACCCTAGTGAGGTTAAACAGAAGGTGCTGTGAATTTTGGGCCTGCTCTGAAATATGTGATAGTTGGCTTCTAAACGAGTTGGAAAAATTGGGTGTGGTGTCAGTTTGTATCAGTTTGGTGTCAGAATTATATCTAATTGACTGATGGACGGTGACTTGCTGGCTGACTTTTGTCCATTTGCAATATGTTTAAACAGTGATAGACCATCACTAAATTGACATTCTGAAACCAACGAGTGATGGAGAGGAACCAGAATCAATGCCCGGCCATCCCGAGATCATCGGGCCAGTCAATTTCTCATTCCTGCGGGAATTTTGAGCATGTCAAATTTGTGATGGTAAATGCTCATTGAAACAAATTGCCTTCATTGTATCCTTTGTTCCACACCGGAGACTGCTCCAAGACGCCTTTAGTGGAGAAGAGGTATTTGGAGTGGTCTCTTAGTCTGACTCAGTTGGCTTGCATACCACCCACCACTTCCAAGTATATTACTCACTAATTTCCCTGGATGAGGATCTCCTTCTATATCTCCGGATATAAATAATAATCATTACTACATCTATGTGTTAGCCCAGCTCGATCAACAACAATATAATGATGTCTTTGGGTTAGCCCAACTCGATCAATAACCTATACCATCAATTAATCACATTTATTTAGAAAGCCCTTCTTACATCAGCTGATGTCACAAAGTGCTGTACAGAAACCCAGCCCAAAACCCCAAACAGCAAGCAATGCAGATGTAGAAGCATGGTGGCTAGGAAAATCTCCCTAGAAAGGCCAGCACCTAGAAATAAACCTAGAGATGAACCAGGCTATGAGGGGTGGCCCTTCTGGCTCTTCTGGCTGAGCTGGGTGGAGATTATACCAGAACATGGCCAAGATGGTGAAATGTTAAAAGATGACCAGCAGGGTCAAATAATAATAATCACAGTGGATGTCGAGGGTGCACCTCAGGAGTAAATGTCAGTTGGCTTTTCATAGCCGAGTATTCAGAGTTAGAGACAGCAGGTGCGGTAGAGAGAGTCGAAAACAGCAGGTCCGGGACAAGGTAGCACATCCGGTGAACAGGTCAGGGTTCCATAGCTGCAGGCAGAACAGTTGAAACTGGAGCAGCAGCATGACCAGGTGGACTGCGGACATCAAGGAGCCATCAGGCCAGGTAGTCCTGAGGCATGGTCCCAGTGCTCAGGTCCTCCAGGAGGGGAGGGAGAAGGAGAGGGAGAGAGAGAGACTTAGAGGTAGCATACAGCTAGCTGGGTTCTCAGAACATCGCGAGGCAGGAATAAAGAATTTACAAGGAAGAAGAGAGTCGGGGGTGTATGTTTAATGATTAACTACTCGTGGTGTGATTTTGAACAGGAACTCAAGTCCTTAGGTTCACCATCCTAGAATACCTCACAATCAAATTCCAACCGCATTACCTCCCGAGAGAATTATCTTTGGTTATTGACACAGGCATGCATATTCCTCATCAAGCTGAAACCATGACTTCTCTCAAGGAACTACATTAGACTTTGTGCAAACTGGAAACCGTATATCCTGAAGCCTCATTTAAAGTAGCTGGGGACTTCAATCAAGCAAAACTGAAGGAAACCCTATCAAAGTTTTATCAACACATCGCATTAAGAAAATTATCTCAATCATTGCCACTACCCTTTCCGGGACAACAAGCCCCTCCCCCTTTGGTAAATCAGATCACGCCTCCATCCTCCTCCTGTCTTCCTATAGGCAGCAACTCAAACAGGAAGTTCCAGTGGTACAGACTGTTCAACGCTGGTCTGATTAATAGGAATCCAAGATTGTTTTGATCACATCCCCCTTCACTGTTTCCTCTGAGAACAACAATAACAGTTCATCAGGAAGTGTATAGGGGATGTTCTTCACACTGTGACTATTATAACCCACCCAAAGCAAAAACCGTGGTTAGACGGCAGCATCTGCGCAAAACTGAAAGCCTGAACCACCACATTTAACCACGGCAAGGTGACTGGGAATATGGTTGAGTACAAAGAGTCCAGTTATGCCCTTCGTAAGGGAATCAAACAGGCAAAACGTCAGGACAGGGACAAAGTAGAGTAGTAATTCAATGGCTCAGACACGAGACTTATGTGGTAGGGACTCCAAACAATCACAGACAAGCTAAACACCTTCCAATGGACTGTGAGCTTCGTTCTCTTTGGCCAATGACAGGAAGACAATTTAACATTTTAACCCTTGCTAGGCTGCTGGGCCTCAGAGCATGTGCAGACCAGCTGGCTGGAGTGTTTATGAACATATTCAATCTTTTCAAATCCCAGTCTGGTGTCTCCACTTGCTTCAAGATGTCCACCATTTTTCCTGTACCCAAGAAAGCAAAGGTAACTGAATTAAATGAATATCGCCCCATAGCACTCACTTCTGTCATCATGAAGTGCTTTGAGTGGCTAGTTAACTTCTTGACGCTACCTATCCCGTTAGCGGGATAATTGTCATCAACAACCTCTGAATTGCAGAGCGACACATTCAAGTAATATTACTAAAAATATTTATATTCATGAAATCACAAGTGCAATTTGGAAAAACACAGTTTAGCATTTTGTTAATCCACCTGTTGTGTCTGATTTTGAAAATATGCTTTGCAGCAAAAGCAATCCAAGCGTTTGTGTAAATTTATCGATCACTAGACAAAACATTATGAACACCTAGCATCAATGTAGCTTGGTCACGAAAATAAAACGAATCGCTTATCTTTGACGATCGTCTAATGTTTTCACTCACAAGATTCCCAGTTACACAATAAATGTTCCTTTGTTCCATAAAGATTATTTTTATATTCAAAATACCTCCGTTTGTTTGCCGCGTCATGTTCAGAAATCCACAGGCTCGAGCGGTCATGTCAAACGATTTTTTATAATCAATCCTCAGGTTGTTTTTGAAATATATAATCGATAATATATCAACCGGCACTGTCTTTTTTAGTAGGAGAGGGAGAGACAATGGCTGCCCAAGCTCTGTTGCTCAAGCAAAACTCATGCGAACACCTGACGCGATGTTATCTTTGTCACTCATTTTTCAAAATAAAAGCCTGAAACTATGTCTAAAGACTGTTGACACCTTGAGGAAGCAATAGGAAAAGGAATCTGGCTGATATCTCTTTAAATGGAGCGAAGGCAGGCTATGGAACAGCTTTCAAAATAGAAGCCACTTCCTGATTTGATTTTTCTCAGGTTTTGCCTGCAATATCGGTTCTGTTATACTCACAGATAATATTTTGACAGTTTTGGAAACTTTAGAGTGTTTTCTATCCTAATCTGTCAATTATATGCATATTCTAGCATATGGGCCTGAGAAATAGGCCGTTTACATTGGGAACGTTATTTTTCCAAACATAAAAATAGTGCCCCCTAGCTGAAATAGGTTAAGGACCATATCACCTCCACCTTACCTGACACCCTAGACCCACTGGAATTTCCATACCGCCTGAATTGATCCACAGATGACGCAATCGCCATCACACTGTACACACTCCCATTTGGACAAGAGGAATATCTACAGTACGTAAGAATGTTGTTCATTAATGACAGCTCAGCCTTCAAAAGCACTTCTTCAACCTCAGGGGGCTGAAGAAATTTGGCTTGTCCCCTTAGACCCTCACACTTTTACAGATGAGAGCATCCTGTCGGCCTGTATCACCGCCTGGTATGGCAACTGAACCGTCCGCAACTGCAGAGCTCTCCAGAGGGTGGTGCAGGTCTGCCCAACCCATCACAGGGGGCACACTGCCTGAACTCCAGGACATCTACAGGACCCTGTGTCTCAAGAAGGTCAAGAAGATTATTAAGGACCGTAACTACCTGAGACAGGGCCTGTTCACCCCACTACCATCTAGAAGGCGAGGTCAGTACAAGTGCATCAAAGCTGGGAGTGGAAGACTGAAAAACAGTTTCTATCTCTTTCAGACTGTTATTTAGGCCCCTTTATTCTCAATTTCCACCCGAATGCAGTGCCCAAAGTAAAAAGCCTGTTGCTTTACCGGATTCCATCCTGCATGTTGAAAGATTGGATTACTCAAATCGATGGCACCAACTAAACTGACTTTTTGGGATATAAAGAAGAATTTTATCTAACAAAACGACACTACATGTTATAGCTGGGACCCTTTGGGTGACAAATCAGAGGAAGATTTTTTAAAAAGGGAGTGAATATTTAATCACTATTTTTGAATTCATGAAACCTGTGCCGTTGGAAAAATATTTTGATGTGGGTGTCGTCCTCAAACAATCGCATGGCATGCTTTCGTTGTAATGGCTGTAAATCGGACAGTGCAGTTAGATTGACAATAATTTAAGCTTTCAACCGATATAAGACACTTGTATGTACCTAAATGTTTAATATCCATAATTTTTATGATTATTTATGTGTATTGCGCAACCTCCAGTTTCACCGGAAGTTGATCCGCTAGAGGGACGCCTAGCATCTAAGAAATTTTAAATAGCCATCACTATCCTGCCTCCGCCCAGTATCATGCCTTGACATTAGTCACTCTCACTAGCCGGCTACCACTCGGTTACTTTGCCCTGCACCTTAGAGGTTGCTCACTTTAATAATGTTACCTACTGTTTTACCCATTTAATATGTATATACTGCTTGTTGAACATCTCATTCCAAAATCATGGGCATTAATTTGGAGTTGGTCCCTGCTGTTATAGCAGTGAGGGGGAGGTGAGGGGGGGTGAGGATCACACACATTCTATTTCTACTGATCTTTAACTATATGGTTTCTAATGTTGTTGTCTTGAAGATGAGATAGTTTGATTCCAACTGATATCTCCAAATGAAGCAAGTATTATTACCGGCTCTATTCAATCTGCTGAAGCAATGCAGATTTCACAATATAAATGGAAAGGTCATTTCCGATCTACAGGTAATGGAAAAGCCAACATAAAGTGTCTTAAAAGGGCGTTGTGCAGCCAGAACAGCTTCAGTGCACCTTGGCATAGATTCTACAAGTGTCTGGAACTCTAGTGGAGGGATGATACACCATTCTTCCACGAAAGATTCAATATTTTTCAATGTTTTGCTGATCAATATTTTTCAATGTTTTGCTGATGGTGGTGGAATTTACAGTGTTCTGCGCAGCTATGGATTCTCCCATAAATTGGGTTGAGATCTGGTGACTGAGATGGCCATGGCATATGTTTTACACCGTGTTCATGCTCAAACCATTCAGTGACCACTTGTGCCCTGTGGATGGGGGCATTGACATCCTATGGGGGCATAGCCATGGTTGCCAAAATAATGGCCCATTTTTTTTACATGACCCTAAGCATGATGGGATTGTAATTGCTTAATTAACTCAGAAAGCATCTGCTTTCAGTACACAGTACTGTGTATCCTTAATTTACTCTAGCGTAATACCCTAAGCCTAACCATAACCCTTATTCTAACCATAACCATAACCATAACCCTCTGATGAATGAAATCTGTTTTATAATGGTGATTTATAGAACATAATCCAATCAAATTGTATTTGTCACATGTGCCAAATACAACAGGTGTAGGTAGACCTTACAGTGAAATGCTTACTTACAGGCCCTTAACCAACAATGTAGTTTGAAGAAAAATACCTAAAGAAAAATAAGAAATGAAAGTAACAAATAATTAAAGAGCAGCAGTAATATAACAGTAGCGAGGCTATATACAGGGGGTACCGGTACAGAGTCAATGTGGAGCTATAATGTGCGGGGGTACCGGTTAGTTGAGGTAATATGTACATGTAGGTAGAGTTATTAACACGACTTATGGACTGATAATAACAGAGCAGCAGCGGCGTAAAAGAGGGGGTAGTCTGGGTAGATATTTGATTAGATGTTCAATAGTCTTATGGCATGGGGGTCGAAGTTGTTTAGAAGCCTCTTGGACCTAGACTTGGCGCTCCGGTAACGCTTGGTACCACTTGCCGTGCGGTAGCAGAGAGAACAGTCTATGACCAGGGTCCGAGAGGCTTTAGTGTTTGTTGTTTCTTCAAGTGTACTGTGGACATAATACCATCAACTCAGAGAGAGGCAGGTCTTAGACTAACCATAACCGTAACCCTCTGATGAATGATCTGATGGTATAATGGTGATTTATGGAACATAACACCTGTTACGTGGTAAGGTTGGACCCAGGTGCAGAGAAGATACCAGACGAGGAATCAGTGGTTAAGGATAAACATAATACTTTACTGAGAAAGGAAAAAACAACAAACACGAAGACTCGAAAACTCACTCAGGAAATGAAAGCACACGGTAAACAATTCACGTTTTGCAAAGGATAACATAAAACACACCTCTTTTAACTTTTTAAATCCTAATGAGCAAATTGGACACACCTAAGTGTTGTTAATGTCTCTAGGACGGTCTCTGCCGCCCTCTGGTGACAGGTGGAACCATGACAATATCCCCCCCTTCTTGAACCAGCTCCAGCCATGGAGCCAGGGAGACCACCACACAGTTGGTTGAAGTCCCAAACAAGTCCCGGATCCAGGATGTCCCGGGCAGGCATCCACGCCCGCTCCTCTGGGCCATAGTTGGCCATGGTCGGCCATCATCAAGTCGAGGGGGCGGAGGGGCAGGTGTGGGGGGAGAGAAGAGACTGGTCCTTACCAGCTTGACATGAAAGGATGGACAGACCATCATAGAACTGGGAAGCCGGAGGCGATAGGTGACCGGGTTGATGCTACTCAGGATCTTGAATGGTCCTATGTGGCGTGGAGAGAGCTTCTGAGAGTTCACCTTTAACTTCTTATGGTATAAGGGAAGCTTGCGTCCCACTTGGGAAAATTCAAATAAATTGATATAAAAATCTAACTTTCATTAAATCACACATGTAAGAAACTAATTTAAAGCTACACTCGTTGTGAATCCAGCGAACATGTCAGATTTAAAAAAGGCTTTTCGGCGAAAGCAAGAGAAGCCATTATCTGATGATAGCACAACAGTAAAACAAAGAGAGAGTAGCATATTTCAACCCTGCAGGCGCTACACAAAACGCAGAAATAAAATATAAAACATGCCTTACCTTTGACAAGCTTCTTTTGTTGGCACTCCAATATGTCCCATAAACATCACAATTGGTCCTTTTGTTTGATTAATTCCGTCCATATATATCCAAAATGTCAATTTATTTGGCGCGTTTGATCCAGAAAAAAACAGCTTCCAAATTGTGCAACGTCACTACAAAATATTTCAAAAGTTGCCTGTAAACTTTGCCAAAACATTTCAAACTACTTTTGTAATACAACTTTATGTATTTTTAAACGTTAATAATCGATCACATTGAAGACGGGTCTATCTGTGTTCATTACAGGAAGACAACAAACCAAGCTACTTTTCAAGTCTTACGCAACTCTCAACAGTGTTACGCAGTTCCTAGATGGCTGTACTTCTTCATTGCACAAATGAATATCCTCAACCAAATTCCAAAGACTGGTGACATCCAGTGGAAGCGGTAGGAACTGAAAACAAGTTCCTAAGAAATATTGTTTCCCAATGAGAAATCAATGAACAGTCAGAGACCTCCAAAATAAATTCTGAACGGTTAGTCCTCGGGGTTTTGCCTGCTACATAAGTTATGTTATACTCACAGACATGATTCAAACAGTTTTAGAAACTTCAGAGTGTTTTCTATCCAAATCTACTCATAATATGCATATCTTATATTCCTGGCATGAGTAGCAGGAAGTTGAAATTAGGCACGCTATTTATCCAAAAGTGAAAATGCTGCCCCCTATACCTTAAGAAGTTAAGGGAAGATCACGGGTGGACAGCCACACCCGTTGACCCAGTTGGAGGAGCTGAAGAGGCCTTCAGTGCCGGTTTGCCTAGTGTTGATATCGGGCAGAGGAGCGGAGAAAGGAGAATTGCGTTCTGATCCAGGTGCGGCGACATCGTCGAATGAACGCCTCGGCTGATGGCCGAACTGACACTCGAAAGGCGACAGTCCAGTGGACAAATTTGGCAGTGTGTGGTGAGTATACTCCGCCCAGATGAGGAATTTGCTACAGTTGCTGGCCTGGGTGGAGACAAAACAGGGTAGGAACTTCTCCAGCTCCTGGTTGGCCTGTTCTATTTGCCTATTTGACTGTATGTGGAATCTCGAGGAGAGATCTCTCCTTGTTAGAGACATCGTGTTGGTGGGAAAGGGCATCTGCTTTCTGTTCTCATAGTCCATCCAGATCATGAAAGGATGAGGTGCCCCTCCAACCAGTGTCTCCACCCCCCAAGGTCCCACTTAACTCCCAAGAGCTCCCGGTTGCCGACATAGTTGCGTTCTGCTGGAACCACTTGGTGAGAACCGCTTGGAGAAAAAGGTGCATGGGTGCAGACTCTTGTCCTCCTTGTTCCGTTGTGAAAGGACCGCCCCTGCTCTGGTGTCCAAGGCGTCCACCTCTACCACAAAGGGACCAGTAGAATCAGGATGTATTAGGATGGGTCCAGAGGTGAAAGGTAACTTAAGCTCCATGAATGCTCTGTCATCCCCGGGAGTCTAGCAAAAACGAGTCTGAGAATTGCGGATTAGAACTGTGAGAGGCGCTGCCACCACACCAAAGTTGGTTATAAAATGCCTTTAAAAATTGGCAAACCTGAGGAACCGCTGGACCTGCTTGTGGGACGGGGTCCATTTGGATGCCTGCGGTAAGGAAAATATGACCCGGGAAGGAAACTTAGGATACGTGGAACTCACACTTCTCTATCTTGACATATAGTTGGCTCTGCAGAGGAGGCATCTCAGGACAAGGCGCATGTGCAGTACATGTTCCGGAAGAGTTTTGGAGAAGATCATGACGTCGTCGAGGTAAACCAAGATGAACCAATTCAACATATCCCTAAGAGTGTCATTGACCAATGCTTTAAAGATCGATGGTGAGTTCGATAATCCGAAAGGCATGACTAAATACTCTGTGACCGCTAGGGGTGATGACGGCCCCGAAAGATAGTCGCCTCGCGTTCTTAGGAAACTTTGCAGTATTTTGTTTATTTATGTATTATTTCTTACATTGTTAATCCAGGAAATCTTAATTCTACATACAGCCGGGAAGAACTATTGGATATAAGAGCAACGTCAACTTACCAACATTACAACCAGGAATACGACTTTCCAGAAACGTATCCTCTGTTTGGACTACCACCCAGGTCAATGGATCTGATTCCATTAGGCGACCCAAAACAACGGCGCCGCAGAAGGGGCAGACGGAGCGGTCTTCCGTTCAGGCTCTGTACACGGGCACATCGTTCACCGCTCCCGAGTATACTTCTCGCCAATGTCCAGTCTCTTGACAACAAGGTCGACGAAATCCAAGCCTTCCAGAGAGACTTCAGAGATTATAACATTCTCGGTTTCACGGAAACACGGCTCACTCGGGATATGTTATCAAAAGTCGGCACAGCCACATGGTTTCTTCACGCATTGCTCCGACAGAAACAAACATCTCTTTGGTAAGAAGAAAGGCGTAAGTATGCCTTATGATTAATGAGTCGTGGTGTGATCATAACAAAATACAGGTACTCAAGTCCTTTTGTTCGCCTGACAAAGAATTTCTTACAATCAAATGCCGACTGCATTATCTACCAAGATAATTCTTTTTGATTATAATCATATTTCCCACCACGCAGACACCTCGATGGCCCTGAAAGAACTTCATTGGACTCTATGTGAACTGGAAACCACATATTCTAAGGCTGCATTTATCGTAGCTGGGGATTTTAACAAAGCTAATCTGAAAACAAGGTTCCCTGAATTTCATCAGTATATCGAATGCTCGAGCCGAGCTGGTTGCATTCTGGATCATTGCTACTCTAACTTCCTTGACACATACAAAGCCCTCCCTCACCCTCCTTTTGGCTAATCTGACCACGACTCCAATTTGTTGTTCCCAGCCTATTGACAGAAACTAAAACAGGAAACGCACGTGCTCAGGTCTGTTCAACGCTGGTCCGACCAATCGGATTCCACGCTTCAAGTTTGCTTCAATCACGTGGACTGGCATATATTCCGGATAGCCTTAGACAACAACATTGGTCTATATACTGATTTGGTGAGAGACTTCATTAGCATGTGCATCGGTGATGTTTTAACCACGGTGACTATTAAAACCTTCCCCAACCAGAAACCATGGTTGAGGGCAGCATTCGCTCAAAACTGAAAGCGCAAACCATTGCTTTTAATCATGAAAAGGCGACTGGAAACATGACTGAATACAAACAGTGTAGCTATTCCCTCCGCAAGGCAATCAAACAAGCTAAGCATCAGTAAAGAGACAAAGTGCATTCACAATTCAACGGCTCAGACACAAGAAGTATGTGGCAAGGTCTACAGTCAATCACGGATTACAAAAATAAAACCAGACCCGCCTCGAACATCGACGTCTTGCTTCCAGACAAATTAAACAACTTCTTTGCTTGATTTGAGGACAATATAGTGCCATTGACATCGCCCACTACCAAAACCTGCGGGCTCTCCTTCACCGCGGCCAATGTGAGTAAAACATTTAAACGTGTTAACCCTCGCATGGCTGCCGGCCCAGACAGCATCCCCAGCCGTGTCCTCAGAGCATGCGCAGACCAGCTGGCTGGTGTGTTTACGAACATATTCAATCAATCCCTATCCCAGTCTGCTGTTCCCACATGCTTCAAGAGGGCCACCATTGTTCCTGTTCCCAAGAAAGCTAAGGTGACTGAGCTAAACGACTATCACCCCGTAGCACTCACTTCTGTCAACATGAAGTGCTTTGAGAGACTAGTCACGTATCATATCACCTCCAACCTACCTGACATAGACGACGCAATCACAATCACACTGCACACTTCTCTAACCTATCTGGACAAGAGTATAATAATGCTGTTCATCGATTACAGCTCAGCATTTAACACCATAGTACCCTCCAAACTCGTCATTAACCTTTTGTAACTAGGGGGCAGTATTTTCATTTTTGGATAAAAAATGTTCCCGTTTTAAACGGGATATTTTGCCACGACAAGATGCTCGACTATGCATATAATTGACAGCTTTGGATAGAAAACACTCTGACGTTTCCAAAACTGCAAAGACATTGTCTGTGAGTGCAACAGAACTGATGTTACAGGCGAAACCCAGATAAAAATAAAACCAGGAAGTGCCCCATATTTTGAAATCCCTGCATGCCATTGACTCCTTATATGGCTGTGAATGGGCTACGAATGAGCTTACGCTTTCTACGTATTCCCCAAGATGTCTACAGCATTGTGACGTCTTTTCACGCATTTATGTTGAAGAATAGCCGTAAGGGACCACATTGAGCAAGTGGTCACATGATGGCTCCCGCAGAAAATATTGCGTAAAGTACTGAGGTAGCCATTATTCCAATCGCTTCTAATGAGAAACCGATATATATATAGATATAACCGGATATATTATCGAATAGATATGTGAAAAACACCTTGAGGATCGATTCTAATCAACGTTTGCCATGTTTCTGTCGATATTATGAAGCTAATTTGGAAAAAAGTTTGGCGTTGTAGTGACCGCATTTTCCGGTCGATTTCTCAGCCAAACGTGAAGAACAAACAGGAGCTATTTCGCCTACAAAAATAATATTTTTGGAAAAAATGAACATTTGCTATCTAACTGAGGGTCTCCCGAGTGAAAACATCTGAAGTTCTTCAAAGGTAAATTATTTAATTTGATTGCTTTTCTTATTTTCGTGAAAATGTTGCCTGCTGCCAGCAGAGCCTAGCATAGCATTATACCATGATAAACTTACACAAATACTTGTCTAGCGTTGGCTGTAAAGCATATTTTGAAAATCTGAGATGACAGTGTGATTAACAAAAGGCTAAGCTGTGTCTCAATATATTTCATTTGTGATTTTCATGAATAGGAACATTTTCTAGGGATATTTATGTCCGCTGCGTTATGCTAATTAGTTTGAGACTATGATTACGCTCCCGCATGCGGGGTGGGTAGTATCAAGAAGTTAATTAAGCTTGAGACCCTGGGTCTTTACCCCGACCTGTGCAAATGGGTCCTGGACTTTGACAAAAATAGTTTCCTAAGAACACGAAGCGAAGGCGACCATCACTGTCGGTGTCATCTTGCTCTGTCCAGCTGGCTGGTGTGTTTACAGACATATTCAATCCCTTTCCCAGTATGCTGTGCCCACATGCTACAAGAGGGCCACAATTTTTCCTGTCACACCTTAGACCCACTCCAATTTGCTTACCGTCCCAATAGCTCTACAGAAGACGCAATCACAATCACACTGCGCACTGTTCTAACCCATCTGGACAAGAGGAATAAATCAAAAAATCAAAACAAATGTATTTATATAGCCCTTCTTACATCAGCTGATATATCAAAGTGCTGAATAGAAACCCAGCCTAAAACCCCAAACAGCAAACAATAAAAGTGTAAGAATGATGTTCATTGACTACAGCTCAGCTCAGTAACCCTACAAACTTGTCAATAATAAGCTTGAGACCTTGGGTCTTGATCCCGCCCTGTGCAACTGGGTCCTGGACTTTCTGACGGGACACCGCAAGGTGGTGAGGGAAGGAAACAGCATCTCCACCCCGCTGATCCTCAACACTGGGGCCCCACAAGGGTGCGTTCTCAGCCCTCTCCTGTACTCCTTGTTCACCCATGACAGCGTGGCCATGCATGCCTCCAACTCAATCATCAAGCTTGCAAATGACACTACAGTGGTAGGCTCGATTATCAACGACAAGAGGTGGTGAGGGCCCTCTGAGTGAGGTGTCAGGAAAATAACCTCACACTCAATGCCAACAAAACAAATGAGATGATCGTGGACTTCAGCAAATAGCAGAGGGAGCACCCACCTATACACATCGACGGGACAGTAGTGGAGAAGGTGGAATGTTTTAGGTTCTTCTGCGTACACATCACGGACAAACTGAAATGCTCCACCCACACAGACAGCACAGACAACCTCAGGAGGCTGAAGAAACTTGTCTTGTCACTGAAAACACTCAAACTTTTACTGATGCACAATCGAGAGTATCCTGTTGGGTTGTATCACCGCCTGGTATGACAGATGCTCCGCCCACAACCATAAGGCTCTCCATAGGGTAGTGAGGTCTGCACAACACATCACCGGGGACAAACTACCTGCCCTCCAGGACACCTACAACACCCGATGTCACAGGAAGGCCATAAAGATCATCAAGGGCAACAACCACCCGAGCCACTGCATGTTAACCCCACTATCATCCAGAAGGCGAGGTCGGTACAGGTGAATCAAGGCTGGGACCGAGAGACTGACAAACAGCTTCTATCTCAAGGCCATTTGACTGTTAAACAGCCATCATTAACATTGAGTGAATTGCTGCCAACATACTGACTCAAATCTCTAGCCACTTTAATAATTACAAATTGGATGTAATAAACGTATCACTAGTCACTTTAAACAATGCCACTTTATATAATGTATAATATCCTACATATCCTACATTACTCAGCTCATATAAGGTACTCTATACCACCTACAGCATCTTGCCTATCCCGCACGGCCATCGCTCATCCATATATTTATATGTACATATTCTTATTCATTACTTTACAACTGTGTGTATAAGGTAGCTGTTGTGAAATTGTTAGATTACTTGTTAGATATTACTGCACTTTTGGAATGAGAAGCACAAGGACTTCGCTACACTCGCATTAACAACTGCTAACCATGTGTATGTGACCAATACAATTTTATTTGATAAAGGCAGTTTCACTCATCTCCCTCCCTGATTCTCACCAGATTGTAAGTGTTGCAGAGTTTCAGAGGTTCTGTTTGGTGAAGAATTTTGCCCCCTTGGGCCAACTCCAAGGCAGCGGACACCAGGGTGTAACAGTTCTTGATTGTAATCCAGTTCAGCCATCTGTAATCGATGCAAGGACTCAGGTCTCTGTTCTTCTTACCCACAAAGAAGAAGCTGTGAATGTAGAAGGGCAAATGAAACCTGCCTCCAGCGACTCCCATATATCTGCTTCTTCAGGGGTTGAGTGGGAGTACAGACCGCCCCGGAGCAGGTCGGAGTTCTACGACATAGTCGTATGAACGATGTGGGGGCTTGAGGTCCCTGAGGTCTAAATAACTCCTAATAATCAAACAAAGCCAAAACAAATGCTAACCATATCAAATCCTTTTTACACTAATAAGCTCCTTCCTTCAGGGATCCTCAGTATTCTATCTGACAATTACATGAATTAACCTTAAAATCAATTTCATCAGTAATCTAATATATGTTGCATAGTGTGGAATACCTTATCTACAGTAATTTATCACCCCTAAGAACTGAAACTTATGTATCTATGTAATTTCCTCCTATGCAAACCTCAATGTATTTTATCTCCCCCTATTTATTCTAAATGATGAATAGGATTTTTTTTCTGTTGTAATACCAAATCAATAATAGCCAATTCAAAAACTTCACAGCTAATATTGTAAAACAGAATCCTGAAACACTTTCTCGTCAGTGATTCAAACTATAATTCTAACCCCAAACTAAAACTCCATTATAATTAATTTACCTTAAAACTAGTAACCCAAATGACCACAAATTCATTATACAAATGGCTCTCTTTGGGGTTTTAGGCTGGGTTTCTGTACAGCACTTTGAGATATCAGCTGATGTACGAAGGGCTATATAAATACATCTGATTTGATTTGATTATAATCCCAGGAAACATCTAAAATGAGACACCTAAACATCAATTTTCCCAGAAGAACACAAAATGCCTAACTAGCATTCACTAGGCTACTTCGATTCAGAAACTCAAAAGTGAACTATAAACTAGACCTAATGATAAATCCCCTTTACCTCAAATCATTAATCATAAGTTTTAAACAACGTCAATGTATATGTTTACTAAAATGAACATGCTACCCTTAGATACAATTAACCAGATAACATTATTATCCAATGTATTACTTTTTCCCTCTGCCGCAAATGTTGTAAATTTCTCAGTGTAAGAAATCCGTAATTTAATCCCAGATATTTAATAAAAATGTAAACGCATTCTCACATGGCTCCTTCAACTTACATATTTTAGATAACTTCCATCCGTCCCGGAAGAAGGAATCCTACTTAAACACACCAGAATACAATGTTTAATTAAGTTAAATCAACTCCTAAAATAAACAATAAACAGTAACCAAATAAACAAACCACTTTTATCAGCAAAAAACAAACTATACAAAAACTCCCTACTATAATGCTTCAGATGACATAATTACTCAGAGACGCACGTTTACATCTCAATAAAACAAAACACCATCTGCATGTTCCTCAAGAAAAACCCAAACCCAAAGCTCAAATAACCAAATTCAACCTAGCGAATCTGCTGCTAGTTTTTAGCATCTTTCCTGACTACCCTGACGACTTACAACTACTCTTAGAAATGTATTTGGAAATATTAATCAACTTCTGAAAAGTGACTCCAAACAATAATGCACGCATTTTCCTTCTAAATTACACAAACAATTTTCTCCGATACCCCCAGTCACGACATAATTTCCGTGGCGACAAAAGTGCCTTGCGAGTGATGTCATCAACAAGCGTTCAACCTAGAGCCGAGCCGCAACGACTTTCGATGAATTGTAAATAATTGTTGGCTGTCTGCAGCAACAGTAGTACGGGTTCGATAAACCAAACCTAATTTATCACATCTGTTGAATCCTGAATTAGAATTTACAACATCAATCTCATCTCTCAATTCGCTAAATTTATAAGAACATTTCGATGGGCACAAATCTATCGTAATTGTCTCTTCGTTATTATTTAGAATTCATTTAGAATTCATTTCACTCTATTCCCAATAAATTATTCAAACAGATCATTTAGTGAACTGACATCGTCTTGCATCAAAATTCGCTCCGTCCTTATTTTAAGTTGAATGAATTAGTCTTTCAATTTGAACCAAACAAACTATTTAAAACGTTCAGTTTATATCTTATACCAATACTAGTGACTTTAACTTTCTCTGCAATACAATTAGTTTAATTACAACCCAAAACTCAGATTTTATTAGTTAACGCCTCGGCTGAGAACCGAACCCTGGACTGCAGTTAGTAAGACTGCTACATTCACCACTATACCACCAACTGGAACTGACTAAGCCTCGGCTGGGAACCGAACCCTGGACTGCAGTTAGTAAGACTGCTACATTCACCACTATACCACCAACTGGAACTGACTAAGCCTCGGCTGGGAACCGAACCCTGGACTGCAGTTTGTAAGACTGCTACATTCACCACTATACCACCAACGCTATGGAACTGACTGAGATTCTCCACAAATAGACCCATTTTACAATTGTCTGTATTTGTAACTCCGGCATCGGGACAACAGAAAATAGCCCTAATTTAAAAGCCCAAAGTTGTCCCTCAGTGAGGATTCTCATTAATCTCACTCTCCTCTATCAGAAATTAGGAATAGTTACTATCGTGACTCTTGTTAAGTTATTAGGTCTCACACGTGAGAGAATTATTGTTCCTACTTACATACCCCTCATTGTCGGGCCAAAATAGATGTTTCTCTTATCTCTTCCCTGCACTATTTCTCAGCTCCCGGTAATTCTGGGACCTCCTTTGAGGATTTACTATCCATGTTCGTTAAATCCTTACCATTACTAGTAGCTATGGTATTTAATCACTTATCTAATGACTTTCTATTTGTTTTACTTCTATGTGCGTGTATTTCTATGAATCTGCTATTTACCGTTACTCAGTTTCTTTAGTTGCTTTTCTGTCTGACTATGTGTGTGTCTCTTTAATGATAATCAGTATGTATTTCTCCTTTCTGGAAACCTCGTCTATAGATGACTTTTGATCGGACATTACATTTCACCCGTATACAATTATAAGCTCATTATAAACTATTTTTCCTTGGGACTTTCAACGTTAATATCTCATATCTCACTACTCTAGAATCGGTTTCCCTCTCCACCCCTTGGATATACATTTTTTTCAGTATGAATAGGTTCAATCATTATGTTTGCCTAGAATTACCCTGCCTTCTCACCAAGCCTAATTTATCCTCACCTGTTTTAATATATCTATCTGATACTTTTCATAGTTCCCATATACAGATAGACTACTTAGGTTAAAACTTTAATTAGGTATGTCTTTTGAATTAATGGTTATACTATTTGTACAGAACGACCGTCCTATCTAACAAACGTACAATATCCCACCCTTAAAAAATCCTTCGGCATGCAAAACCAGGATTTATTAAGTCCTAGTTTAGTTTTGGTAGTGCACCTTACCAGGAGTAATTTCAGACCCGTTTCCTTCCTATCGATTTTGGATAAAACACAAAGTAGAAACCCATTGTATTTGTTCAGAATATTCAAGCACCTGTCATTGATTAATAATAATAATTCCTCCCAAATTCGAGAATAAAGACTATTTACCTTCGTCCTGTAGACTGGGAAAAGCAATGCCGGTTCGATTCCGTCACCTTCTCTGTGTCCTTCAGGTCAATACCGGCCTGTTTTTTTAAACCTCAATCCAGAGGCCAGGTCTTTATTAAATAACGAGTCAGACCCGTCTCCATGCACGGCTTTCGGCTTTCCCTTCGGACGACAGAGGCAAGTTTGTGGAATCCACTCGAAGGACCAATTGTTACTGTAATTTAATTATGCCCTTAATCTATTTTATGAGAATTTGTAAGATTCTTGTTTGCATAAAATAGACGGAGACCAGTCTTTTCAATAATAGGTAACATCATTTATTCTCGGAGCGCGCTCCCACTTCACCACGAGCAACAGTTTATATACAAATCATGACGTCATTTCATTGCTTTAACAGAATCCCCTCCTCTCGAACGGGACAAAGTGAGGTGAAAAGTTCATTCTAACTTACTAACACACTCCCAGGTAACTTTGGACCCCTCAACATTATCGATCAACACTGAGCTAACCTAAGAATGCACTCACTGTCTTATCTAAAAACCCCAGAGCTCCGTTCTGTAGGTTCAACCATAGGTTAACGACCTTATGTGTTTACAAAGTCCACAACCCATTAGTTTCTTCCTAGTTGGAATGGTGTTCATTAACTTTAATTACTCCTTGTCCGTGTCTCACAATCCCTTCTTATGAACTCATATAGTTAATCAGATATAATAAAAACAGAGTATAAGTTTGACTTAGTTACAGTTTCATTTAAAATGGTTTGTTCAGTCATTTAATCATCATTTCCCCAACAGAGAGCGCATGTGCCTTCGCATGTGCCTGTCACACACCTTTGGGCTCAGACATGTGCGTCCAGGCTGCATGGGCTACTCAATGCTGGGTTCAGGGGGATTGGGGTGCTCAGGAAACCGGGATACTGGGCTGGTGTCAAAAAGGCACTGTCTCAGAGGCGGTTGTCGATCCAGTTCCCGATAGGCCAGTTCATCTTCGATGGAGTTAGACAAACCCTGGTGGAAAGCGTTGACCAGGGCCTCCATATTACACTCACTCTCTGGGGTGAGGGTGCGGAACTCAAAGTCAGCTACTGGTCTGGCCCCTTGGCTGATGTTGAACAGTCAGCTGGTCGCTTCTCGTCCACCGACTGGGTGGTCGAAGACTCATTGCAGCTCGGCAGTGAAGGCTAGCATGGTTCTGCAAGATGGTTGCTGCTGTTGCCACACCGCCGTTGCCCACGCCAGGGCCTTGCCCGAGAGTAGAGTGATGATGTAGGTGATCATGGCCCGATCGGTGTGGAACAAGGAGGACTGTAGCTTGAATACCAGAGAACACTGAGTGAGCAACCCCTTACATCCTACCAGGTGGCCGTCATATTGCTCAGGGGCTGGGATTTTGGGTTCCTAATGCAGGTTCCATGGAGCAAAGTTTCACTGGATGATAAGACTTGGACATTGGCTCCTCCTGAGTTGAGGTTGGACTGTGGTTGGAGGGAGTTGGTAAGTGTCCGGAGGGGCTCTGATATTTGGGAGAGTTGTTATTGCTGCCGCCCCAGCAGTGCTCCTTGCTGGGTAACGACATTCTTGATATGTGTGATATCTGCTGGGTCCATGTTTGGGCAGAAGCTTGCCGTCATGTGGTAAGGTTGGACCCAGCTGCAGAGAAGAGAACAGACGAGGAATCAGTGGTTAAGGATAAACATAATACTTTAAATGAGAAACGATAGCTGCAGGATCACAGTACACTTGAAAAAACAACAAACACTCAGTCTCGAAAACTCACTCAGGAAAAGAACGCACATCGTAAACAATTCAAGCTTCTGAAATGGCCAACAGAAAACACACCTCTTTAAAGAAAAATAATCATGAGTAAATTGGACACAACCTAGTGTCGTTAATGTCGCTAGGACGGTCTCTGCCACCCTCTGGTGACAGGTGGAACCATGACAAATCCATCCGTCTTAACGCTCTGATAAATGATCTATTGTTACATTGCTGATTTATAGAACATAATAACATAGACAGGTCTTAATAACAGTTAACCCATAAGAGTCTAAGCTGGGGGGGGGGGGGGGGGGTTCTACTAAGCTATATGGAATTGTTTTAAGATGGTCATAGGATCATTTTGCTATATGATTTTGAATTCTAAACCCTTGGTGGCCTTACTGCTATTAGCCGATACAAACACAATGAATAACAGATTCAATTCACGGAACAAGAGTCCCTCCAAAAAAATCAAAAGGAAGCTTGATCTTAATTGTGTGTCCTATATCTGAGGTGTGACCCGATTCAGGAAACAAGGCGCAGGTCACAAGTCATGACTTCAAAGGAGAGCCATTTGAACGTAATTATTATTTTTTTAATCAAAATGTTTTTTTTTTTTGGCAGAAATGCCTTCTTGAACATGTGAACTTTCATGTGCCTTAATAACAAAGTGTATGCCATCTGTAAATCTGATTTTTTTTTAAAATTTCAAGCCCTTTTCTTTTCTTCTTTCATTTAACCTTTATTTATCTAGGTGTAACGGATGTGAAACGGCTAGCTTAGTTAGCGGTGGTGCGCACTAAATAGCGTTTCAATCGGTGACGTCACTTGCTCTGAGACCTAGAAGCAGTAGTTCCCTTTGCTCTGCAAGGGCCGCGACTTTTGTGGAGCGATGGGTAAAGATGCTTTGTGGGTGTCAGTTGTTGATGTGTGCAGAGGGTCCCTGGTTCGCGCCCGGGTATGGGCAAGGGGACGGTCTGAAGTTATACTGTTACATAGGCAAGTCAGTTAAGAACAAATTCTTATTTACAATGACAGCCTATAAAAAGGCAAAAGGCCTCCTGTGGGGAATGGGGCTGGGATTAAAAATAAATAAAATAAAAATATAGGACAAAACACAGAAAGACAACACAAAACCACATTAAGAGAGACCTAAGATGACAACATAGCATGGCAGCAACACAACATGACAACACCATGGTAGCAGCACAACCTGGTAGCAGCACAAAACATGGTACAAATATTATTGGGCACATTCAACAGCACAACGGTCAAGAAGATTGGGACAACAATACATCACACAAAGCAGCCACAACTGTCAGTAAGAGTGTCCATGATTGAGTCTCTGAATGAGGAGATGGAGACTGTCCAGTTTGAGTGTTTCTTTGAGCTCGTTCCAGTCGCTAGCTGCAGCGAACTGAAAAGACGAGCGATCCAGGGATGTGTGTGCTTTGAGGACCTTTAACAGAATGTGACTTGCAGAATGGGTGTAGTATGTGGAGGATGAGGGCTGCAGTAGATATCTCAGATAGGGGGGAGTGAGGCCTAAGAGGATCGTATAAGTAAGAATCAACCAGTGGGTCTTGTAACGGGTATACAGAGATGACCAGTTTACAGAAGAGTATAGAGTTAAGTGATGTGTCCTATAAGGAGCATTGGTGGAAAATATGTTGGCCGAATGGTAAATAACATCTAGCCGCTCGAGAGCACCCTTACCTGCCGATCTATAAATTATGTCTCGACAATCTAGCATGGGTAGGATGGTCATCTGAATCAGGGTTAGTTTGGCAGCTGGGGTGAAAGAGGACCAATTACGATAGAGGAAACCAAGTCTATATTTAACTTTAGCCTGCAGCTTTGATATGTGCTGAGGGAAGGACAGTGTACCGTCTAGCCGTATAACCAGGTAACTAACTTTGGCCTTCCGGATAGCCTGAGTACACTTATTTCTAATTTGCCTGACGAGAGCCAGTCAGCCTGAGTATGCGTGTGACAAGTCTTTCACCAAATGCATTTCTTGAGATTGAGTGACTCTGCAAGATCACGGTTGAAACAAGGGCTGGACCTGTTTTTAATTCTCATTTTCTTTATGGGGGCGTGTTTGTTAACAATATCACTGAAGATATCAAAAAAGAAAGTCCAAGCTTCTTCGACAGAGGGGATCAAGCTAATTCTATAGCAATTTACACAGGCCAGGTCATGAAGGAAGGCATGCTCATTAAAGTTTTTTAGCAAGTGTCAATGACAATTCAGGACAGGACGTTTCACTGAGCAGCCATTACGAACAAAAGCTGTTAAACAGTGATCACTAAGGTCATTACAGAAAACACCAGCATGGTACCTATCAGGAATATTTGTGAGGATAACATCGAGGAGAGAAGCCTTTTCTGGGTGTTTGGAATCATTCCTTGTGGGATTTGTAATAATCGGAGAAAGATTTAGGGAGTCACATTGCTTTAGGACTTGGTCAGGTGGTTTAAGCATGTCCCAGTTTAGGTCATCTAGCAGGACAGATTCAGACTTAGTGTAAGTAGCCAGGAGAGAGCTTAGGTATGGTAGGGTACAGGCTGGTGCCGATGGAGGACGATAGCGCCCAGCAACAGTCAACAAAGAGCTATATGAAAGTTTACTGCTTAAAACCAGCAAATCAAATTGTTTGGGTGACAGACTTGGTGGAGACAACCGAGCACTGAACTTTATTCTTGATAAAGATTGCCACTCCCCCACCTTTGTAAGATCTGTCTTGCCGAAAATGCTATAGCCAGAAAGATTAACATCAGTATTCAAAACACTCTTTCTTAACCACGGCTAACATTAGGCTATAAACTAGCAAAGCAAATGGCTCTGAGATACAAATAGTAAGATCATACATGTAACGTTAGCTAGCGAGCTAGCCAGCTAACGTTAGGTAGTGTGACAACACTCCCACTCTGTCTGCCGAATTCTTTCTTATCTGCCAGCACCCCTTCGCCAGGTTCAAGGTGCTGACGTACCTCGCCATCCCCAAGCGGTCGATCAGTTCGTCCATGGGGCATGGGGTAGGCATCAATTTTTACTGACCTCGTTCAGGCCCAAGAAGTCATTACAGAAGCGGACGTTCCGTCCGGTTTCGAAACCAGCACTATGGGGCAAGACCACTCACTGTGTGACTCCTCCAATAACCCTGTTACGGATACAGGTATACTGTGTGTGTATCCTGTGTGTGTGTGTATTTCTTTTCTCTCCTTCTCCCCTCCTCACCGGTTGGCAATCATCATTCCCCAATCAGTCATCAATCAGTCGCTAATCAGAAGAAACACCTCCTCGTGTTTCCATTACCCTATCACATTCCCTTTCCCTTGGTTTAAAAAAACCCTGTCTGTTGTTTGCTCTAGAGCTCAATCTCTCTGTCAATGCCATCTGTCTGTAGATCTCTTATTTGGTTTTTGCAACTACATGTCCTTTGTCTTTGTCCCCACCTGTGAGTATTGGTTTTGTTATGGTGTTTGGTTGACTGTGGGAAAAGGGGGTACCAAGATAAGTCGCCCATGGGCATACATTACCCGTAGCACTACTTTGTATAAAAACACTAGTTAGAACTGGGCGGACCACCCACTGTATTTTTGGTTAGTTAGTTAGCTGTTGGTGAAGTAGGCTAGTCTAGCTTAAGGGTGTTTTTGGATACTTATTATTTCTTTCCTTCTTTCCTAGAATGGGCAAGGGAACCAAAGGGTTTCAATAATGTACCCTCGGATCTGTGATCTGGCACTCCGAGCAACTACGGCAGTAGTCCTCCACGGCGCGCTTGACTCCTGACAAGTGGAACCGGTTCCCGATCCGCTCCCTGGTTTTCTCCATCCCCAGGTGTGCCCCAAGCAGGTGGGTGAGGGCAAGCTGCAACACAGTCCTAACATACTGGCTGGTTATGAGGTCCTTTGTCTCCACATTATGCTTTACTACCTGTTACAATAAATGATGCTTTATTTTGAAGTGGGGGTAGCGCCAATCACTTACCCCAGGTAACAGTACGCCATCCACCACAATCACCTGGCCCCTAGCGTTCTGGAGATTGGGGTCTTCTAACAGGGCCGTCCCAAACCGACCCGTGAGGATTCCCAGTGGACACCTCTCGTGGCGGGGTGTGGGTAGCACAGGCTTCCGTCCTTTTCCCTTTTCTTCCTATCTCCCGTGCTCGCCTCCTCAGGTCCCTCCTCCACAGTGCCTGGAAGAGAGGGCAGTCTCGACCGAAGAGAATGGACACGGGTAGGTTGGGAACAGCTCCCACATGCATCTGGCACTCCCCCTTGGGGTGGTAATCCTCACTGGCACCATTGGGTACCTCTTTGTGTCCTTGTGTACACAGGCACTGTCATCTCCTTGTTCCCCAGTTCCTCCTTCCCCTCTCGTGTGAGCCACGGCGTGTGGGCCAGGGTCACCATGCTGACGGAGTTCAGCAGAGCTCTGGTGTCGATGCCATCGATTCGCACAACAACCATCGGATGGGCCGTCTCGGTGTGCGCCCAACAGGAGGTGACGTAACTCATCATCCGGATTACCCCAGAGCTGGGGGATGCGGAGGGCATGGCCTCCTCCCGGCCGGGACAGCTCCATGCAGGCTGCCCCGGCTCACCTCACTCATAGCAGCGTCTCTGATCTCGGTCCATTAGCCGCCGACGTTGTTGGTTTGGTCCCTTTCTCACTTCACAGCCTCGGCTGGTTCCGTCCGGGTGTCCTTCAGCTTCTTGCCTCTCTTTGTGTTGTTTGTCTCCCTCGCCGCGTCTCCTCTTTCCGCTCAGGCCCCTTTCAGAGGTTCCTGGGTGTTCTTGTGAATTTCCACCGCGGTCAGCAATTCTTCCAGGCTCTGGGGGATCTGCATGCTCACCATTTTCTTCATCTCGTATGGCAGGGCCCAGGGTATTTATTCAGGACGAGCTTGTGGAGCATCGGTACCTCCATTACCAGTCTGCAGTTTTGTTGGTGCTGCTCCCCCAGTGCTTGCTCCTGGAGAGCCTGTTGCTTCTGCTGACTGAGGATAAAATGAGCCACCAGCTCCTCCATGGTAATCTCTCTACGCTCGACCCCACGGCACCCAAAGCTACTGAGATGCCCGCATTCTCCACCATATGTGGTAAAACGTGGGTTTTGGGTTGAGCGCGCAGAGATTGACACAGAGACAGGGAGGCTTTACTCCACAAAACATCTTTGCATGACAGAAAATAAATATAACAAAGAAAATCATGTAGGTTTCGCTCAGTCATTCTTCTCTACTTTTGCTTGATGTCGGTCTCTCCTCCTCTACCACGGTGTGCTCCTTTTATTTTGTCTCCACGGCTGGTTGGCACTTTCCTCTAATTACCTCCACTTAGAGCTGTCCGTGTCGGGGTGCCCAGCTCCTGTATTCCCAGCAGCATACCTCCCCTCTATTACCATCCCCCGGGGTAGACTTCCTGGGATACCACAGCACGTTCCTCTGGTCTTTCGGCCGATACCGTTATTTCACTGAGTTCTTGTTACGCTAGATCTGTGCATGAGGAGGAAGTGGTTTCTGGTCCCGACAACATACTGCAGGGTAGATTGAAACATTCAGAGACACTGGCTATTTTAGACTGCCTTCTCGCTCATCTACCTGTTGATTGGTGGGAAGAGATGGTCGGTCTGATTCAGAGATTTCCAGGTTTGTTTTCTGATACACCTACAAACTTAATTGAAGATTAAGTTTCTTCAGAGAAACTGCATTGTCTGGATGCTGAGGTCAGGTACATACTGAAGAGTGATATAGCAGAGCCTTCATTCTCCAGTTGGCCTCTCCCTGTATCTTAGTCAGGAAAACGGATGGGACAAAATTTTGTGCGGGCTACCGTAAAGTTAACAGTGTTACCAAGCCAGATTAATTTCCTTGTCTTCGGATGGAGGACTGCATAGATCAAGTCGGAGCAGCTACGTTTATGAGCAAATTTGACCTGTTAATTCTTGTGACTCCCCATCCCGGGTCCGGGAGCGTAATCATCGCCTGACACTAATTAGCATAACGCAACGGACATACATCTTCCTAGAAAATCTTCCTATTCATGAAAATCACAAGTGAAATATATTGGAACACAGCTTAGCCTTTTGTTAATCATCCTGTCCTCTCAGATTTTCAAAATATGCTTTACAGCCAAAGCTAGACAAGCATTTGTGTAAGTTTATCATAGCCTAGCATAGCATTTTGTCCAGCTAGCAGCAGGCAACCTTGTCACGAAAATCAGAAAAGCAATCAAATTAAATAATTTACCTTTGATGAACTTCGGATGTTTTCACTCACGAGACTCCCAGGTAGATAGCCATTATTTTTTTAGGCGGAATAGCTCCGTTTGTTCTTCACGTTTGGCTGAGAAATCGCCCAGAAATTGCAGTCACGAAAACTGCAAAAAATATTCCAAATTAGCTCCATAATATCGACAGAAACATGGCAAACGTTGTTTATAATCAATCCTCAAGGTGTTTTTCAAATATCTATTCGATAAAATATCCGTCGGGACAATTCGTTTTTCAGTAGGACCGATTGGAGTAATGGCTATCTCTGTATTTTACTCGAGAGTCACCCTGGGAGCCATCAGGTGACCACTTACGCAATGTAGCCGCCTACGGCTATTCTTCAACATAAATGCGCAAAACTACGTCACAATGCTGTAGACACCTTGGGGAATACGTAGAAAGTCTAAGCTGGTTGATAGCACATTCACAGCTCAATAGGGACCCATTGGAACGCAACACAATCATGAAGTGGAACGACATTTATTGGATATTTCAAACTTTAACAAATCAAAAACTGAAAAATTGGGCGTGCAAAATTATTCAGCCCCTTTACTTTCAGTGCAGCAAACTCTCTCCAGAAGTTCAGTGAGGATCTCTGAATGATCCAATGTTGACCTAAATGACTAATGATGATAAATACAATCCACCTGTGTGTAATCAAGTCTCCGTATAAATGCACCTGCACTGTGATAGTCTCAGAGGTCCGTTAAAAGCGCAGAGAGCATCATGAAGAACAAGGAACACACCAGGGAGGTCCGAGATACTGTTGTGAAGAAGTTTAAAGCCGGATTTGGATACAAAAAGATTTCCCAAGCTTTAAACATCCCAAGGAGCACTGTGCAAGCGATAATATTGAAATGGAAGGAGTATCAGACCATTGCAAATCTACCAAGACCTGGCCGTCCCTCTAAACTTTCAGCTCATACAAGGAGAAGACTGATCAGAGATGCAGCCAAGAGGCCCATGATCACTCTGGATGAACTGCAGAGATCTACAGCAGAGGTGGGAGACTCTGTCCATAGTACAACAATCAGTCGTATATTGCACAAATCTGGCCTTTATGGAAGAGTGGCAAGAAGAAAGCCATTTCTTAAAGATATCCATAAAAAGTGTTGTTTAAAGATTGCCACAAGCCACCTGGGAGACACACCAAACATGTGGAAGAAGGTGCTCTGGTCAGATGAAACCAAAATTGAACTTTTTGGCAACAATGCAAAACGTTATGTTTGGCGTAAAAGCAACACAGCTGAACACACCATCCCCACTGTCAAACATGGTGGTGGCAGCATCATGGTTTGGGCCTACTTTTCTTCAGCAGAGACAGGGAATATGGTTAAAATTGATGGGAAGATGGATGGAGCCAAATACAGGACCATTCTGGAAGAACCTGATGGAGTCTGCAAAAGACCTGAGACTGGGACGGACATTTGTCTTCCAACAAGACAATGATCCAAAACATAAAGCAAAATCTACAATGGAATGGTTAAAAAAATAAACATATCCAGGTGTTAGAATGACCAAGTCAAAGTCCAGACCTGAATCCAATCGAGAATCTGTGGAAAGAACTGAAAACTGCTGTTCACAAATGCTCTCCATCCAACCTCACTGAGCTCGAGCTGTTTTGCAAGGAGGAATGGGAAAAAATTTCAGTCTCTCGATGTGCAAAACTGATAGAGACATACCCCAAGCGACTTACAGCTGTAATCGCAGCAAAAGGTGGCGCTACAAAGTATTAACTTAAGGGGGCTGAATAATTTTTCACGCCCAATTTTTCAGTTTTTGATTTGTTAAAAAAGTTTGAAATATCCAATAAATGTCGTTCCACTTCATGATTGTGTCCCACTTGTTGTTGACTCTTCACAAAAAAATACAGTTTTATATCTTTATGTTTGCAGCCTGAAATGTGGCAAAAGGTCGCAAAGTTCAAGGGGGCCGAATACTTTCGCAAGGCACTGTACATATGTGGTGTGTATTCGCCGTAAAACATTTAAAAAATCTGACATGCTGGGTAGATGAACAAGGTGTTTATCTTTCATTTGAGGTATTGGACTTGTTAATGTGTGGAGGTTAACTATTTCTAAGAATATTTTTGCATTGCCTGCGCCACGGTTTGAGCTGAACGGTGGAGGGGGGTGGCGTTCCCCAAGAGGGACCCCTCGCTTTATTAACCTCTCTAGGGTATGTGGGACGCTAGCGTCCCATCTGGCCAATATCCAGTGAGATTGCAGAGCGCCATATTCAAATTCAGAAATGCTCATTATAAAAAATTCAGAAAACAAAACATATTTTACATAGGTTTAATGGTTAACTTCTTGTTAATCCAACCACGGTGTCAGATTTATAAAATGCTTTTCTGCGATAGCAGACCTAGCCCAAAACTTACCTAGCCCAGAACATAGCACGGTTGACAAATCATTACAAACAGTAACCAGCTAAGCAGAAGCGTTACAAAACTCAGAAATAGAGATAAAATGAATCCCTTACCTTTGACAATCTTCATATGGTGGTACTCAGAAGACATTAATTTACTCAATAAATGTTCCTTTCGTTCGATAAAGTCTCTTTATATCCAAAAACCTCAGTTTTGTTCGTGCTTTATCTTCAGTAATACACAGGCTCAAACGCAGTCAAAACAGGCATACAAAAAAATCCAAATGGTATCCGTAAAGTTCATAGAAACATGTCAAACTATGTTTATATTCGATCTTCAGGTTGTTTTGAGCCTAAATGATCTATAATATTTCCACCGGACAATAACGTCGTCAATATAAAGGTAAACAAGAAATGCACTCGCTCGGGATTGCGCATGAAAAAGCTCTGTGACACGTCAGCGTCCACTCATTCAGACTGGTCTTACTCCCTCATTTATAAGAATACAAGCCTGAAACAATTGCTAAAGACTGTCGACATCTAGTGGAAGGCATAGGAACTGCAAATGGAGTCCTAAGTCAATGGATACTGTAATGACATTGAATAGAAAAGTACAACCCCCCCCCCCAAAAAATACTTCCTGAATGGACTTTCATCAGGTTTCCGCCTGCCAAATCAGTCTGTTTACTCACAGACACTATTTTAACAGTTTTGGAAACTTTTGAGTGTTTTCTATCCAAATCTACTATTATATGCATATCCTATCTTCTGAGCCTTAGTAGAAGGCAGTTTAATTTGGGCACGCTTTTCATCCAAAATTCCAAATGCTGCCCCCTACCCTAGACACGTTAAAGTGGCTAGTAATATCAAATCAAATCAAATGTATTTATTTAGCCATTCGTACATCAATTGATATCTCAAAGTGCTGTACAGAAACTAGTAGCTCATCCTAGCCTTATGCAGGTCTACAATTTTATCCCCGATGTCCTTACACAGCTCTCTGGTCTTGGCCATTGTGGAGAGGTTGGAGTCTGTTTGATTGAGTGTGTGGACAGGTGTCTTTTATACAGGTAATGAATTCAAACAGGTGCAGTTAAAACAGGTAATGAGTGGAGAACAGGAGGGCTTTTTAAAGTAAAACTAACAGGTCTGTGAAAGCCGGAATTCTTACTGGTTGGTAGGTGATCAAATACTTATGTCATGCAATAAAATGCAAATTAATTACTTAAAAATCATACAATGTGATTTTCTGGATTTTTGTTTTAAATTCCGTCTCTTACAGTTGAAGTGTACCTATGATAAAAATTGCAGACCTCTACATGCTTTGTAAGTAGGACAACCTGCAAAATTGGCAGTGTTTCAAATACTTGACAGATTTGCTGAAGCTAAGGCTGTTTACATTTGGTCTTCTCGTTGTCAACAGGTTTTTGAAGTTGCAAAGAGGTTGCTTACCTCAACTCCGGTGCTGGCTGCTCCTCTTGTGGATTTGTCATTAATCTTGCAGGTGGATGCTAGTCATGTGGGGACATGTGCAGTTTTGCTGCAAGCAGATGTGTCTGGGTGTTGAGAGGCCTTTTAGTTGAATTTCCGAAAGTTTAACCATTATCAGTTCAACTACTAGAAGCGCTAGCACTCATATGGGTGCTACAACACTTCGAGGTGTATGTCGAGTCGGGAGTAGTACCTTTGTGGTCAACACCGACCATAACCCTCTCACCATTTTGAGGTCCATGATGTGTCCTAACCAGAGGATAATGAGATGGTGTTTATTTTCTCGATGTGCGGGGGACTGATAATGTCGTTGCTGACACGCTCTCTCGTGTGCCCTGTTGCTGAATGTCCATGTGACTGACCACTGTTTTTTGTGTTTGGTATTATCCTGTTCTATCACTCCTGTCTGTTCCCTTGCCTGTTCCCTGGTCTCGTTTTCTTTTTTCCTCTTAAAGGTTGCTGAGATCTGGGGAGGACGAGGTTGGCTGGGGCCAGTGGAAGTATGAACACGTACTCCCTCATGGATTTGGGATGCAGACTGGGTCATTTGGGACGCAGGTTGGGTCATTTGGGACGCAGGCTGGGTCATTTGGGACGCAGGCTGGGTCATTTGGGACGCACTGGGTCATTTGGGACGCAGGCTGGGTCATTTGGGACGCAGCCTGGGTCATTTGGGGTGCAGGCTGGGTCATTTGGGATGCAGACTGGGGCATTTGGGATGCAGCCTGGTTAATTTGGGATGCAGGCTGGGTCATTTGTAACGCGGAGTGGGTCATTTGGGATGCAGCCTGGGTCATTTGGGACGCAAGCTGGGTCATTTGGGAAGCAGACTGGGTCATTTGGGACGTAGGATCGGCCATTTTGGACGCAGGCTGGGTCATTTGGGGTTGTGGACTGCGTCATTTGGGACAAAGGCTGGGTCATTTGGGGTGCAGACTGGGTCATTTGGGACGCAGGCTGGGTCATTTGGGGTGCAGACTGGGTCATTTGGGATGCAGGCTGGGTCATTTGTAACGCAGACTGGGTCATTTGGGATGCAGGCTGGGTCATTTGGGACGTAGGCTGGGTCATTTGGGACGCAGGCCGGGTCATTTGGGATGCAGCTGTGTCATTTGGGACGTAGGCTGGGTCATTTGGGACTTAGGCTGGGTCATTTGGGACGCATCCTGGGTCATTTGGGACGCTTCGTGGGTCATTTGGGGTGCAGTCTGGGTCATTTGGGGTGCAGGCTGGGTCATTTGGGATGCAGTCTGGGTCATTTGGGGTGGGATGCAGGATGTGTCACTTGGGATGGAGGCTGGGTCATTTGTGACGCAAGCTGGGTCATTTGGGATGAAGGCTGGGTCATTTGGGACACAGTTTGGGTGATTTGGGATTCAGGCTGGGTCAATTTGGATGCAGGCTGGGTAATTTGTAACGCAGACTGGGTCATTTGGGATGCAGCCTGGGTCATTTTGGACGCAGGCTGGGTCATTTGGGGTGCAGACTGGGTCATTTGCGATGCAGCTGGGTCATTTGGAATGCAGCTGGGTCATTTGGGACGTAGGCTGGGTCATTTGGGATGCAGGCTGGGTCATTTGGGACGTAGGCTGGGTCATTTGGGACGTAGGCTGGGTCATTTGGGACGCATCCTGGGTCATTTGGGACGCAGACTGGGTCATTTGGGGTGCAGTCTGGCTAATTTGGGGTGCAGGCTGGGTCATTTGGGACGCAGGCTGGGTCATTTGGGGTGCAGACTGGGTCATTTGGGATGCAGCTGGGTCATTTGGGATGCAGGCTGGGTCATTTGTAACGCAGACTGGGTCATTTGGGATGCAGGCTGGGTCATTTGGAACACAGACTGGGTCATTTGGGATGCAGGCAGGTTAATTTTGGATGCAGATTGTGTCATTTGGAATGCAGCCTGGGTAATTTGGGACATAGGCTGGGTCATTTGGGACATAGGCTGGGTCATTTGGGACACAGGCTGGTTAATTTGGGATGCAGGCTGGTTAATTTGGGATGCGGGCTGGTTAATTTTGGATGCAGGCAGGTTAATTTGGGATGCAGGCTGGTTAATTTTGGATGCAGGCTGGGTCATTTGCAATGCAGCCTGGGTCATTTGGGAAGTCGGCTGGGTCTTTTGGGACACAGGCTGGGTCATTTGGGATGCTGACTGGGTCATTTGGGACGCAACCTGGGTCATTTGGGGTGCAGGCTGGGTCATTTGGGACATAGGCTGGGTCATTTGGGACACAGGCTGTGTCATTTGGGATGCAGGCTGGGTCATTTGGGATGCAGGCTGGGTCATATGGGACGCAGGCTTGGTCATTTGGGATGCAGGCTGGGTCATTTGGGATGCAAGCTGGGTCATTTGGGATGAAGGTTGGGTCATTTGGAATGCAGCCTGGGTCATTTGGGGTGCAGGCTGGGTCATTTGGGATGCTGACTGGGTCATTTGGGACGCAGCCTGGGTCATTTGGGGTGCAGGCTGGGTCATTTGGGACGTAGGCTGGGTCATTTGGGATGCAGCCTGGGTCATTTGGGATGCAGGCTGGGTCATTTGGGATGCAGGCTGGGTCATATGTGACGCAGGCTTGGTCATTTGGGATGCAGGCTGGGTCATTTGGGATGCAAGCTGGGTCATTTGGGATGTAGGCCGGGTCATTTGGGACGCAGACTGGGTCATTTGGGACGTAGGCCGGGTCATTTGCGATGCAGCTGGGTCATTTGGAATGCAGCTGGGTCATTTGGGACGTAGGCTGGGTCATTTGGGATGCAGGCTGGGTCATTTGGGACGTAAGCTGGGTCATTTGGGACGTAGGCTGGGTCATTTGGGACGCATCCTGGGTCATTTGGGACGCACACTGGGTCATTTGGGGTGCAGTCTGGCTCATTTGGGGTGCAGGCTGGGTCATTTGGGACGCAGGCTGGGTCATTTGGGGTGCAGACTGGGTCATTTGGGACGCAGCTGGGTCATTTGGGATGCAGGCTGGGTCATTTGTAACACAGACTGGGTCATTTGGGATGCAGGCTGGGTAATTTGGAACGCAGATGGGTCATTTGGGATGCAGGCTGGGTCATTTGGAACGCAGACTGGGTCATTTGGGATGCAGGCTGGGTCATTTGGAACACAGACTGGGTCATTTGGGATGCAGGCAGGTTAATTTTGGATGCAGATTGTGTCATTTGGAATGCAGCCTGGGTAATTTGGGACATAGGCTGGGTCATTTGGGACACAGGCTGTGTCATTTGGGATGCAGGCTGGTTAATTTGGGATGCAGGCTGGTTAATTTTGGATGCAGGCAGGTTAATTTGGGATGCAGGCTGGTTAATTTTGGATGCAGGCTGGGTCATTTGCAATGCTGCCTGGGTCATTTGGGAAGTCGGCTGGGTCTTTTGGGACACAGGCTGGGTCATTTGGGATGCTGACTGGGTCATTTGGGACGCAACCTGGGTCATTTGGGGTGCAGGCTGGGTCATTTGGGATGCAGTCTGGGTCATTTGGGAAGTAGGCTGGGTCTTTTGGGACACAGGCTGGGTCATTTGGGATGCTGACTGGGTCATTTGGGACGCAAGCCTGGGTCATTTGGGGTGCAGGCTGGGTCATTTGGGATGCAGGATGTGTCACTTGGGATGGAGGCTGGGTCATTTGTGACGCAAGCTGGGTCATTTGGGATGAAGGCTGGGTCATTTGGGACACAGTTTGGGTGATTTGGGATTCAGGCTGGGTCAATTTGGATGCAGGCTGGGTAATTTGTAACGCAGACTGGGTCATTTGCGATGCAGCCTGGGTCATTTTGGACGCAGGCTGGGTAATTTGGGACGCAGCCTGGGTCATTTGGGGTGCAGGCTGGGTCATTTGGGATGCAGACTGGGGCATTTGGGATGCAGCCTGGTTAATTTGGGATGCAGGCTGGGTCATTTGTAACGCGGAGTGGGTCATTTGGGATGCAGCCTGGGTCATTTGGGACGCAAGCTGGGTCATTTGGGAAGCAGACTGGGTCATTTGGGACGTAGGATCGGCCATTTTGGACGCAGGCTGGGTCATTTGGGGTTGTGGACTGCGTCATTTGGGACAAAGGCTGGGTCATTTGGGGTGCAGACTGGGTCATTTGGGACGCAGGCTGGGTCATTTGGGGTGCAGACTGGGTCATTTGGGATGCAGGCTGGGTCATTTGTAACGCAGACTGGGTCATTTGGGATGCAGGCTGGGTCATTTGGGACGTAGGCTGGGTCATTTGGGACGCAGGCCGGGTCATTTGGGATGCAGCTGTGTCATTTGGGACGTAGGCTGGGTCATTTGGGACTTAGGCTGGGTCATTTGGGACGCATCCTGGGTCATTTGGGACGCTTCGTGGGTCATTTGGGGTGCAGTCTGGGTCATTTGGGGTGCAGGCTGGGTCATTTGGGATGCAGTCTGGGTCATTTGGGGTGGGATGCAGGATGTGTCACTTGGGATGGAGGCTGGGTCATTTGTGACGCAAGCTGGGTCATTTGGGATGAAGGCTGGGTCATTTGGGACACAATTTGGGTGATTTGGGATTCAGGCTGGGTCAATTTGGATGCAGGCTGGGTAATTTGTAACGCAGACTGGGTCATTTGGGATGCAGCCTGGGTCATTTTGGACGCAGGCTGGGTCATTTGGGGTGCAGACTGGGTCATTTGCGATGCAGCTGGGTCATTTGGAATGCAGCTGGGTCATTTGGGACGTAGGCTGGGTCATTTGGGATGCAGGCTGGGTCATTTGGGACGTAGGCTGGGTCATTTGGGACGTAGGCTGGGTCATTTGGGACGCATCCTGGGTCATTTGGGACGCAGACTGGGTCATTTGGGGTGCAGTCTGGCTAATTTGGGGTGCAGGCTGGGTCATTTGGGACGCAGGCTGGGTCATTTGGGGTGCAGACTGGGTCATTTGGGATGCAGCTGGGTCATTTGGGATGCAGGCTGGGTCATTTGTAACGCAGACTGGGTCATTTGGGATGCAGGCTGGGTCATTTGGAACACAGACTGGGTCATTTGGGATGCAGGCAGGTTAATTTTGGATGCAGATTGTGTCATTTGGAATGCAGCCTGGGTAATTTGGGACATAGGCTGGGTCATTTGGGACATAGGCTGGGTCATTTGGGACACAGGCTGGTTAATTTGGGATGCAGGCTGGTTAATTTGGGATGCGGGCTGGTTAATTTTGGATGCAGGCAGGTTAATTTGGGATGCAGGCTGGTTAATTTTGGATGCAGGCTGGGTCATTTGCAATGCAGCCTGGGTCATTTGGGAAGTCGGCTGGGTCTTTTGGGACACAGGCTGGGTCATTTGGGATGCTGACTGGGTCATTTGGGACGCAACCTGGGTCATTTGGGGTGCAGGCTGGGTCATTTGGGACATAGGCTGGGTCATTTGGGACACAGGCTGTGTCATTTGGGATGCAGGCTGGGTCATTTGGGATGCAGGCTGGGTCATATGGGACGCAGGCTTGGTCATTTGGGATGCAGGCTGGGTCATTTGGGATGCAAGCTGGGTCATTTGGGATGAAGGTTGGGTCATTTGGAATGCAGCCTGGGTCATTTGGGGTGCAGGCTGGGTCATTTGGGATGCTGACTGGGTCATTTGGGACGCAGCCTGGGTCATTTGGGGTGCAGGCTGGGTCATTTGGGACGTAGGCTGGGTCATTTGGGATGCAGCCTGGGTCATTTGGGATGCAGGCTGGGTCATTTGGGATGCAGGCTGGGTCATATGTGACGCAGGCTTGGTCATTTGGGATGCAGGCTGGGTCATTTGGGATGCAAGCTGGGTCATTTGGGATGTAGGCCGGGTCATTTGGGACGCAGACTGGGTCATTTGGGACGTAGGCCGGGTCATTTGCGATGCAGCTGGGTCATTTGGAATGCAGCTGGGTCATTTGGGACGTAGGCTGGGTCATTTGGGATGCAGGCTGGGTCATTTGGGACGTAAGCTGGGTCATTTGGGACGTAGGCTGGGTCATTTGGGACGCATCCTGGGTCATTTGGGACGCACACTGGGTCATTTGGGGTGCAGTCTGGCTCATTTGGGGTGCAGGCTGGGTCATTTGGAACGCAGATGGGTCATTTGGGATGCAGGCTGGGTCATTTGGAACGCAGACTGGGTCATTTGGGATGCAGGCTGGGTCATTTGGAACACAGACTGGGTCATTTGGGATGCAGGCAGGTTAATTTTGGATGCAGATTGTGTCATTTGGAATGCAGCCTGGGTAATTTGGGACATAGGCTGGGTCATTTGGGACACAGGCTGTGTCATTTGGGATGCAGGCTGGTTAATTTGGGATGCAGGCTGGTTAATTTTGGATGCAGGCAGGTTAATTTGGGATGCAGGCTGGTTAATTTTGGATGCAGGCTGGGTCATTTGCAATGCTGCCTGGGTCATTTGGGAAGTCGGCTGGGTCTTTTGGGACACAGGCTGGGTCATTTGGGATGCTGACTGGGTCATTTGGGACGCAACCTGGGTCATTTGGGGTGCAGGCTGGGTCATTTGGGATGCAGTCTGGGTCATTTGGGAAGTAGGCTGGGTCTTTTGGGACACAGGCTGGGTCATTTGGGATGCTGACTGGGTCATTTGGGACGCAAGCCTGGGTCATTTGGGGTGCAGGCTGGGTCATTTGGGATGCAGGATGTGTCACTTGGGATGGAGGCTGGGTCATTTGTGACGCAAGCTGGGTCATTTGGGATGAAGGCTGGGTCATTTGGGACACAGTTTGGGTGATTTGGGATTCAGGCTGGGTCAATTTGGATGCAGGCTGGGTAATTTGTAACGCAGACTGGGTCATTTGCGATGCAGCCTGGGTCATTTTGGACGCAGGCTGGGTAATTTGGGACGCAGCCTGGGTCATTTGGGGTGCAGGCTGGGTCATTTGGGATGCAGACTGGGGCATTTGGGATGCAGCCTGGTTAATTTGGGATGCAGGCTGGGTCATTTGTAACGCGGAGTGGGTCATTTGGGATGCAGCCTGGGTCATTTGGGACGCAAGCTGGGTCATTTGGGAAGCAGACTGGGTCATTTGGGACGTAGGATCGGCCATTTTGGACGCAGGCTGGGTCATTTGGGGTTGTGGACTGCGTCATTTGGGACAAAGGCTGGGTCATTTGGGGTGCAGACTGGGTCATTTGGGACGCAGGCTGGGTCATTTGGGGTGCAGACTGGGTCATTTGGGATGCAGGCTGGGTCATTTGTAACGCAGACTGGGTCATTTGGGATGCAGGCTGGGTCATTTGGGACGTAGGCTGGGTCATTTGGGACGCAGGCCGGGTCATTTGGGATGCAGCTGTGTCATTTGGGACGTAGGCTGGGTCATTTGGGACTTAGGCTGGGTCATTTGGGACGCATCCTGGGTCATTTGGGACGCTTCGTGGGTCATTTGGGGTGCAGTCTGGGTCATTTGGGGTGCAGGCTGGGTCATTTGGGATGCAGTCTGGGTCATTTGGGGTGGGATGCAGGATGTGTCACTTGGGATGGAGGCTGGGTCATTTGTGACGCAAGCTGGGTCATTTGGGATGAAGGCTGGGTCATTTGGGACACAGTTTGGGTGATTTGGGATTCAGGCTGGGTCAATTTGGATGCAGGCTGGGTAATTTGTAACGCAGACTGGGTCATTTGGGATGCAGCCTGGGTCATTTTGGACGCAGGCTGGGTCATTTGGGGTGCAGACTGGGTCATTTGCGATGCAGCTGGGTCATTTGGAATGCAGCTGGGTCATTTGGGACGTAGGCTGGGTCATTTGGGATGCAGGCTGGGTCATTTGGGACGTAGGCTGGGTCATTTGGGACGTAGGCTGGGTCATTTGGGACGCATCCTGGGTCATTTGGGACGCAGACTGGGTCATTTGGGGTGCAGTCTGGCTAATTTGGGGTGCAGGCTGGGTCATTTGGGACGCAGGCTGGGTCATTTGGGGTGCAGACTGGGTCATTTGGGATGCAGCTGGGTCATTTGGGATGCAGGCTGGGTCATTTGTAACGCAGACTGGGTCATTTGGGATGCAGGCTGGGTCATTTGGAACACAGACTGGGTCATTTGGGATGCAGGCAGGTTAATTTTGGATGCAGATTGTGTCATTTGGAATGCAGCCTGGGTAATTTGGGACATAGGCTGGGTCATTTGGGACATAGGCTGGGTCATTTGGGACACAGGCTGGTTAATTTGGGATGCAGGCTGGTTAATTTGGGATGCGGGCTGGTTAATTTTGGATGCAGGCAGGTTAATTTGGGATGCAGGCTGGTTAATTTTGGATGCAGGCTGGGTCATTTGCAATGCAGCCTGGGTCATTTGGGAAGTCGGCTGGGTCTTTTGGGACACAGGCTGGGTCATTTGGGATGCTGACTGGGTCATTTGGGACGCAACCTGGGTCATTTGGGGTGCAGGCTGGGTCATTTGGGACATAGGCTGGGTCATTTGGGACACAGGCTGTGTCATTTGGGATGCAGGCTGGGTCATTTGGGATGCAGGCTGGGTCATATGGGACGCAGGCTTGGTCATTTGGGATGCAGGCTGGGTCATTTGGGATGCAAGCTGGGTCATTTGGGATGAAGGTTGGGTCATTTGGAATGCAGCCTGGGTCATTTGGGGTGCAGGCTGGGTCATTTGGGATGCTGACTGGGTCATTTGGGACGCAGCCTGGGTCATTTGGGGTGCAGGCTGGGTCATTTGGGACGTAGGCTGGGTCATTTGGGATGCAGCCTGGGTCATTTGGGATGCAGGCTGGGTCATTTGGGATGCAGGCTGGGTCATATGTGACGCAGGCTTGGTCATTTGGGATGCAGGCTGGGTCATTTGGGATGCAAGCTGGGTCATTTGGGATGTAGGCCGGGTCATTTGGGACGCAGACTGGGTCATTTGGGACGTAGGCCGGGTCATTTGCGATGCAGCTGGGTCATTTGGAATGCAGCTGGGTCATTTGGGACGTAGGCTGGGTCATTTGGGATGCAGGCTGGGTCATTTGGGACGTAAGCTGGGTCATTTGGGACGTAGGCTGGGTCATTTGGGACGCATCCTGGGTCATTTGGGACGCACACTGGGTCATTTGGGGTGCAGTCTGGCTCATTTGGGGTGCAGGCTGGGTCATTTGGGACGCAGGCTGGGTCATTTGGGGTGCAGACTGGGTCATTTGGGACGCAGCTGGGTCATTTGGGATGCAGGCTGGGTCATTTGTAACACAGACTGGGTCATTTGGGATGCAGGCTGGGTAATTTGGAACGCAGATGGGTCATTTGGGATGCAGGCTGGGTCATTTGGAACGCAGACTGGGTCATTTGGGATGCAGGCTGGGTCATTTGGAACACAGACTGGGTCATTTGGGATGCAGGCAGGTTAATTTTGGATGCAGATTGTGTCATTTGGAATGCAGCCTGGGTAATTTGGGACATAGGCTGGGTCATTTGGGACACAGGCTGTGTCATTTGGGATGCAGGCTGGTTAATTTGGGATGCAGGCTGGTTAATTTTGGATGCAGGCAGGTTAATTTGGGATGCAGGCTGGTTAATTTTGGATGCAGGCTGGGTCATTTGCAATGCTGCCTGGGTCATTTGGGAAGTCGGCTGGGTCTTTTGGGACACAGGCTGGGTCATTTGGGATGCTGACTGGGTCATTTGGGACGCAACCTGGGTCATTTGGGGTGCAGGCTGGGTCATTTGGGATGCAGTCTGGGTCATTTGGGAAGTAGGCTGGGTCTTTTGGGACACAGGCTGGGTCATTTGGGATGCTGACTGGGTCATTTGGGACGCAAGCCTGGGTCATTTGGGGTGCAGGCTGGGTCATTTGGGATGCAGGATGTGTCACTTGGGATGGAGGCTGGGTCATTTGTGACGCAAGCTGGGTCATTTGGGATGAAGGCTGGGTCATTTGGGACACAGTTTGGGTGATTTGGGATTCAGGCTGGGTCAATTTGGATGCAGGCTGGGTAATTTGTAACGCAGACTGGGTCATTTGCGATGCAGCCTGGGTCATTTTGGACGCAGGCTGGGTAATTTGGGACGCAGGCTGGGTCATTTGGGGTGCAGACTGGGTCATTTGCGATGCAGCTGGGTCATTTGGAATGCAGCTGGGTCATTTGGGACGTAGGCTGGGTCATTTGGGATGCAGGCTGGGTCATTTGGGACGTAGGCTGGGTCATTTGGGACGCATCCTGGGTCATTTGGGACGCAGGCTGGGTCATTTGGGGTGCAGTCTGGCTCATTTGGGGTGCAGGCTGGGTCATTTGGGACGCAGGCTGGGTCATTTGGGGTGCAGACTGGGTCATTTGGGACGCAGATGGGTCAGTTGGGATGCAGGCTGGGTCATTTGTAACGCAGACTGGGTCATTTGGGATGCAGCCTGGGTCATTTGGAACACAGACTGGGTTATTTGGGATGCAGGCAGGTTAATTTTGGATGCAGATTGTGTCATTTGGAATGCAGCCTGGGTAATTTGGGACATAGGCTGGGTCATTTGGGACACAGGCTGTGTCATTTGGGATGCAGGCTGGTTAATTTGGGATGCAGGCTGGTTAATTTTGGATGCAGGCAGGTTAATTTGGGATGCAGGCTGGTTAATTTTGGATGCAGGCTGGGTCATTTGCAATGCAGCCTGGGTCATTTGGGAAGTCGGCTGGGTCTTTTGGGACACAGGCTGGGTCATTTGGGATGCAGGCTGGGTCATTTGGAACGCAGACTGGGTCATTTGGGATGCAGGCTGGGTCATTTGTAACACAGACTGGGTCATTTGGGATGCAGGCAGGTTAATTTTGGATGCAGATTGTGTCATTTGGAATGCAGCCTGGGTAATTTGGGACATAGGCTGGGTCATTTGGGACATAGGCTGTGTCATTTGGGATGCAGGCTGGTTAATTTGGGATGCAGGCTGGTTAATTTGGGATGTGGGCTGGTTAATTTTGGATGCAGGCAGGTTAATTTGGGATGCAGGCTGGTTAATTTTGGATGCAGGCTGGGTCATTTGCAATGCAGCCTGGGTCATTTGGGAAGTCGGCTGGGTCTTTTGGGACACAGGCTGGGTCATTTGGGATGCTGACTGGGTCATTTGGGACGCAACCTGGGTCATTTGGGGTGCAGCCTGGGTCATTTTGGACGCAGGCTGGGTAATTTGGGACGCAGGCTGGGTCATTTGGGGTGCAGACTGGGTCATTTGCGATGCAGCTGGGTCATTTGGAATGCAGCTGGGTCATTTGGGACGTAGGCTGGGTCATTTGGGATGCAGGCTGGGTCATTTGGGACGTAGGCTGGGTCATTTGGGACGCATCCTGGGTCATTTGGGACGCAGGCTGGGTCATTTGGGGTGCAGTCTGGCTCATTTGGGGTGCAGGCTGGGTCATTTGGGACGCAGGCTGGGTCATTTGGGGTGCAGACTGGGTCATTTGGGACGCAGATGGGTCAGTTGGGATGCAGGCTAGGTCATTTGTAACGCAGACTGGGTCATTTGGGATGCAGCCTGGGTCATTTGGAACACAGACTGGGTTATTTGGGATGCAGGCAGGTTAATTTTGGATGCAGATTGTGTCATTTGGAATGCAGCCTGGGTAATTTGGGACATAGGCTGGGTCATTTGGGACACAGGCTGTGTCATTTGGGATGCAGGCTGGTTAATTTGGGATGCAGGCTGGTTAATTTTGGATGCAGGAAGGTTAATTTGGGATGCAGGCTGGTTAATTTTGGATGCAGGCTGGGTCATTTGCAATGCAGCCTGGGTCATTTGGGAAGTCGGCTGGGTCTTTTGGGACACAGGCTGGGTCATTTGGGATGCAGGCTGGGTCATTTGGAACGCAGACTGGGTCATTTGGGATGCAGGCTGGGTCATTTGTAACACAGACTGGGTCATTTGGGATGCAGGCAGGTTAATTTTGGATGCAGATTGTGTCATTTGGAATGCAGCCTGGGTAATTTGGGACATAGGCTGGGTCATTTGGGACATAGGCTGTGTCATTTGGGATGCAGGCTGGTTAATTTGGGATGCAGGCTGGTTAATTTGGGATGTGGGCTGGTTAATTTTGGATGCAGGCAGGTTAATTTGGGATGCAGGCTGGTTAATTTTGGATGCAGGCTGGGTCATTTGCAATGCAGCCTGGGTCATTTGGGAAGTCGGCTGGGTCTTTTGGGACACAGGCTGGGTCATTTGGGATGCTGACTGGGTCATTTGGGACGCAACCTGGGTCATTTGGGGTGCAGGCTGGGTCATTTGGGACATAGGCTGGGTCATTTGGGACACAGGCTGTGTCATTTGGGATGCAGGCTGGGTCATTTGGGATGCAGGCTGGGTCATTTGGGATGCAGGCTTGGTCATATGGGACGCAGGCTTGGTCATTTGGGATGCAGGCTGGGTCATTTGGGATGCAAGCTGGGTCATTTGGGATGAAGGTTGGGTCATTTGGAATGCAGCCTGGGTCATTTGGGGTGCAGGCTGGGTCATTTGGGACGTAGGCTGGGTCATTTGGGATGCAGCCTGGGTCATTTGGGATGCAGGCTGGGTCATTTGGGATGCAGGCTGGGTCATATGTGACGCAGGCTTGGTCATTTGGGATGCAGGCTGGGTCATTTGGGATGCAAGCTGGGTCATTTGGGATGTAGGCCGGGTCATTTGGGACGCAGACTGGGTCATTTGGGACGTAGGCCGGGTCATTTGCGATGCAGCTGGGTCATTTGGAATGCAGCTGGGTCATTTGGGACGTAGGCTGGGTCATTTGGGATGCAGGCTGGGTCATTTGGGACGTAGGCTGGGTCATTTGGGACGTAGGCTGGGTCATTTGGGACGCATCCTGGGTCATTTGGGACGCACACTGGGTCATTTGGGGTGCAGTCTGGCTCATTTGGGGTGCAGGCTGGGTCATTTGGGACGCAGGCTGGGTCATTTGGGGTGCAGGCTGGGTCATTTGTAACACAGACTGGGTCATTTGGGATGCAGGCAGGTTAATTTTGGATGCAGATTGTGTCATTTGGAATGCAGCCTGGGTAATTTGGGACATAGGCTGGGTCATTTGGGACACAGGCTGTGTCATTTGGGATGCAGGCTGGTTAATTTGGGATGCAGGCTGGTTAATTTTGGATGCAGGCAGGTTAATTTGGGATGCAGGCTGGTTAATTTTGGATGCAGGCTGGGTCATTTGCAATGCAGCCTGGGTCATTTGGGAAGTCGGCTGGGTCTTTTGGGACACAGGCTGGGTCATTTGGGATGCTGACTGGGTCATTTGGGACACAACCTGGGTCATTTGGGGTGCAGGCTGGGTCATTTGGGATGCAGTCTGGGTCTTTTGGGATGCAGGCTGGGTCATTTGGGATGCAGGATGTGTCACTTGGGATGGAGGCTGGGTCATTTGTGACTCAAGCTGGGTCATTTGGGATGAAGGTTGGGTCATTTGGAATGCAGCCTGGGTCATTTGGGGTGCAGGCTGGGTCATTTGGGATGCTGACTGGGTCATTTGGGACGCAACCTGGGTCATTTGGGGTGCAGGCTGGGTCATTTGGGACGTAGGCTGGGTCATTTGGGACGCAGGCCGGGTCATTTGGGATGCAGCTGGGTCATTTGGGACGTAGGCTGGGTCATTTGGGACGTAGGCTGGGTCATTTGGGACGCATCCTGGGTCATTTGGGACGCAGACTGGGTCATTTGTGGTGCAGTCCTGCTCATTTGGGGTGCAGGCTGGGTAATTTGGGACGCAGGCTGGGTCATTTGGGGTGCAGACTGGGTCATTTGGGACGCAGCTGGGTCATTTGGGATGCAGGCTGGGTCATTTGTAACGCAGACTGGGTCATTTGGGATGCAGGCTGGGTCATTTGGGACGTAGGCTGGGTCATTTGGGACGCAGGCCGGGTCATTTGGGACACAGAATGGTCATTTGGGAAGCATGATGGTCATCTGGGACACAGACTGGGTCATTTGGGATGCAGGCTGTGTCATTTGGGATGCAGCATGTGTCACTTGGGATGGAGGCTGGGTCATTTGGGATGCAGCCTGGGTGATTTGGGACGCAGGCTGGTTCATTTGGGACACAGAATGGTCATTTGGGAAGCATGATGGTCATCTGGGACACAGACTGGGTCATTTGGGATGCAGGCAGGTTAATTTGGGATGCAGGTTGGGTCATTTGGAATGCAGCCTGGGTAATTTGGGACATAGGCTGGGTCATTTGGAACACAGGCTGTGTCATTTGGGATGCAGGATGGTTAATTTTGGATGCAGGCAGGTTAATTTGGGATGCAGGCTGGTTAATTTTGGATGCAGGCTGGGTCATTTGCAATGCAGCCTGGGTCATTTGGGAAGTTGGCTGGGTCTTTTGGGACACAGGCTGGGTCATTTGGGATGCTGACTTGGTCATTTGGGACGCAGGCTGGGTCATTTGGGGTGCAGGCTGGGTCATTTGGGACGCAGGCTGGGTCATTTGGGGTGCAGACTGGGTCATTTGGGACGCAGCTGGGTCATTTGGGATGCAGGCTGGGTCATTTGTAACGCAGACTGGGTCATTTGGGATGCAGGCTGGGTCATTTGGGACGTAGGCTGGGTCATTTGGGACGCAGGCCGGGTCATTTGGGATGCAGCTGGGTCATTTGGGACGTAGGCTGGGTCATTTGGGACGCATCCTGGGTCATTTGGGATGCAGCCTGGGTCATTTTGGACGCAGGCTGGGTAATTTGGGACGCAGACTGGGTCATTTGGGATGCAGGCTGGGTCATTTGGAACGCAGGCTGGGTCATTTGGGGTGCAGACTGGGTCATTTGGGATGCAGCTGGGTCATTTGGGATGCAGGCTGGGTCATTTGTAACGCAGACTGGGTCATTTGGGATGCAGGCTGGGTCATTTGGGACGTAGGCTGGGTCATTTGGGACGCAGGCCGGGTCATTTGGGATGCATCTGGGTCATTTGGGACGTAGGCTGGCTCATTTGGGACGCATCCTGGGTCATTTGGGATGCAGCCTGGGTCATTTTGGACGCAGGCTGGGTAATTTGGGACGCAGATGGGTCATTTGGGATGCAGGCTGGGTCATTTGGAACGCAGACTGGGTCATTTGGGATGCAGGCTGGGTCATTTGGAACACAGACTGGGTCATTTGGGATGCAGGCAGGTTAATTTTGGATGCAGATTGTGTCATTTGGAATGCAGCCTGGGTAATTTGGGACATAGGCTGGGTCATTTGGGACACAGGCTGTGTCATTTGGGATGCAGGCTGGTTAATTTGGGATGCAGGCTGGTTAATTTTGGATGCAGGCAGGTTAATTTGGGATGCAGGCTGGTTAATTTTGGATGCAGGCTGGGTCATTTGCAATGCAGCCTGGGTCATTTGGGAAGTTGGCTGGGTCTTTTGGGACACAGGCTGGGTCATTTGGGATGCTGACTGGGTCATTTGGGACGCAACCTGGGTCATTTGGGGTGCAGGCTGGGTCATTTGGGATGCAGGATGTGTCACTTGGGATGGAGGCTGGGTCATTTGTGACGAAAGCTGGGTCATTTGGGATGAAGGTTGGGTCATTTGGAATGCAGCCTGGGTCATTTGGGGTGCAGGCTGGGTCATTTGGGACGCAGGCTGGGTCATTTGGGGTGCAGACTGGGTCATTTGGGACGCAGCTGGGTCATTTGGGATGCAGGCTGGGTCATTTGTAACGCAGACTGGGTCATTTGTGATGCAGGCTGGGTCATTTGGGACGTAGGCTGGGTCATTTGGGACGCAGGCCGGGTCATTTGGGATGCAGCTGGGTCATTTGGGACGTAGGCTGGGTCATTTGGGACGCATCCTGGGTCATTTGGGATGCAGGCTGGGTCATTTGGAACGCAGGCTGGGTCATTTGGGGTGCAGACTGGGTCATTTGGGACGCAGATGGGTCATTTGGGATGCAGGCTGGGTCATTTGTAACGCAGACTGGGTCATTTGGGATGCAGGCCGGGTCATTTGGGATGCAGCTGGGTCATTTGGGATGCAGGCAGGTTAATTTTGGATGCAGATTGTGTCATTTGGAATGCAGCCTGGGTAATTTGGGACACAGGCTGGGTCATTTGGGATGCTGACTGGGTCTTTTGGGGTGCAGGCTGGGTCATTTGGGATGCAGGATGTGTCACTTGGGATGGAGGCTGGGTCATTTGTGACGAAAGCTGGGTCATTTGGGATGAAGGTTGGGTCATTTGGAATGCAGCCTGGGTCATTTGGGGTGCAGGCTGGGTCATTTGGGATGCTGACTGGGTCATTTGGGACGCAGCCTGGGTCATTTGGGGTGCAAGCTGGGTCATTTGGGACGTAGGCTGGGTCATTTGGGACGCAGCCTGGGTCATTTGTGACGCAGGCTGGGTCATTTGGGACGTAGCCTGGATCATTTGGGACGCAGATGTGTCACTTGGGATGCAGAATGGGTCATTTGGGATGCAGGCTGGTTAATTTGGGATGCAGGCTGGGTCATTTGGGATGCAGGCTGGGTCATTTGGGATGCAGACTGGTTAATTTGGGATGCAGCCTGGGTGATTTGGGACGCAGGCTGGGTCATTTGGGACACAGAATGGTCATTTGGGAAGCATGATGGTTATTTGGGACGTCGTCTGGGTCATTTGGGATGTAGGCTGGGTCATTTGGGACACAGACTGGGTCATTTGGGATGCAGGCTGGGTCATTTGGAACACAGACTGGGTCATTTGGGATGCAGGCAGGTTAATTTGGGATGCAGGTTGGGTCATTTGGAATGCAGCCTGGGTAATTTGGGACATAGGCTGGGTCATTTGGAACACAGGCTGTGTCATTTGGGATGCAGGCTGGTTAATTTTGGATGCAGGCAGGTTAATTTGGGATGCAGGCTGGTTAATTTTGGATGCAGGCTGGGTCATTTGCAATGCAGCCTGGGTCATTTGGGAAGTAGGCTGGGTCTTTTGGGACACAGGCTAGGTCATTTGGGATGCTGACTGGGTCATTTGGGACGCAGGCTGGGTTATTTGGGGTGCAGACTGGGTCATTTGGGACGCAGATGGGTCATTTGGGATGCAGGCTGGGTCATTTGTAACGCAGACTGGGTCATTTGGGATGCAGGCTGGGTCATTTGGGACGTAGGCTGGGTCATTTGGGACGCAGGCCGGGTCATTTGGGATGCAGCTGGGTCATTTGGGATGCAGGTTGGGTCATTTGGAATGCAGGCTGGGTCATTTGGGACACAGGCTGTGTCATTTGGGATGCAGGCTGGTTAATTTTGGATGCAGGCAGGTTCATTTGGGATGCAGGCTGGTTAATTTTGGATGCAGGCTGGGTCCTTTGCAATGCAGCCTGGGTCATTTGGGAAGTAGGCTGGGTCTTTTGGGACACAGGCTGGGTCATTTGGGATGCTGACTGGGTCATTTGGGACGCAGCCTGGGTAATTTGGGATGCAGGCTGGTTAATTTGGGATGCAGGCTGGGTAATTTGGGACGCAGACTGGGTCATTTGGGGTGCAGACTGGGTCATTTGGGACGCAGATGGGTCATTTGGGATGCAGGCTGGGTCATTTGTAACGCAGACTGGGTCATTTGGGATGCAGGCTGGGTCATTTGGGACGTAGGCTGGGTCATTTGGGACGTAGGCCGGGTCATTTGGGACGCATCCTGGGTCATTTGGGACAAAGGCAGGGTCATTTGGGGTGCAGTCTGGGTCATTTGGGGTGCAGGCTGGGTCATTTGGGATACAGTCTGGGTCATTTGGGGTGCAGGCTGTGTCATTTGGGATGCAGTATGTGTCACTTGGGATGGAGGCTGGGTCATTTGTGACGCAGCCTGGGTCATTTGTGACGCAGCCTGGGTCATTTGTGACGCAGGCTGGGTCATTTGGGACGTAGCCTGGATCATTTGGGACGCAGGATGTGTCACTTGGGATGCAGAATGGGTCATTTGGGATGCAGGCTGGTTAATTTGGGATGCAGGCTGGGTCATTTGGGATGCAGGCTGGGTCATTTGGGATGCAGACTGGTTAATTTGGGATGCAGCTGGGTCATTTGGGACGTAGGCTGGGTCATTTGGGACGCATCCTGGGTCATTTGGGATGCAGCCTGGGTCATTTTGGACGCAGGCTGGGTAATTTGGGACGCAGATGGGTCATTTGGGATGCAGGCTGGGTCATTTGGAACGCAGACTGGGTCATTTGGGATGCAGGCTGGGTCATTTGGAACACAGACTGGGTCATTTGGGATGCAGGCAGGTTAATTTTGGATGCAGATTGTGTCATTTGGAATGCAGCCTGGGTAATTTGGGACATAGGCTGGGTCATTTGGGACACAGGCTGTGTCATTTGGGATGCAGGCTGGTTAATTTGGGATGCAGGCTGGTTAATTTTGGATGCAGGCAGGTTAATTTGGGATGCAGGCTGGTTAATTTTGGATGCAGGCTGGGTCATTTGCAATGCAGCCTGGGTCATTTGGGAAGTTGGCTGGGTCTTTTGGGACACAGGCTGGGTCATTTGGGATGCTGACTGGGTCATTTGGGACGCAACCTGGGTCATTTGGGGTGCAGGCTGGGTCATTTGGGATGCAGTCTAGGTCTTTTGGGGTGCAGGCTGGGTCATTTGGGATGCAGGATGTGTCACTTGGGATGGAGGCTGGGTCATTTGTGACGAAAGCTGGGTCATTTGGGATGAAGGTTGGGTCATTTGGAATGCAGCCTGGGTCATTTGGGGTGCAGGCTGGGTCATTTGGGATGCTGACTGGGTCATTTGGGACGCAGCCTGGGTCATTTGGGGTGCAAGCTGGGTCATTTGGGACGTAGGCTGGGTCATTTGGGATGCAGGCCGGGTCATTTGGGATGCAGCTGGGTCATTTGGGACGTAGGCTGGGTCATTTGGGACGTAGGATGGGTCAATTGGGATGCAGAATGGGTCATTTGGGATGCAGGCTGGTTAATTTGGGATGCAGGCTGGGTCATTTGGGACGCAGACTGGGTCATTTTGGGTGCAGTCTGGCTCATTTGGGGTGCAGGCTGGGTAATTTGGGACGCAGCCTGGGTCATTTGGGGTGCAGACTGGGTCATTTGGGACGCAGATGGGTCATTTGGGATGCAGGCTGGGTCATTTGTAACGCAGACTGGGTCATTTGGGATGCAGGCTGGGTCATTTGGGACGTAGGCTGGGTCATTTGGGACGTAGGCCGGGTCATTTGGGACGCATCCTGGGTCATTTGGGACAAAGGCAGGGTCATTTGGGGTGCAGTCTGGGTCATTTGGGGTGCAGGCTGGGTCATTTGGGATGCAGTCTGGGTCATTTGGGGTGCAGGCTGTGTCATTTGGGATGCAGTATGTGTCACTTGGGATGGAGGCTGGGTCATTTGTGACGCAGCCTGGGTCATTTGTGACGCAGCCTGGGTCATTTTTGACGCAGGCTGGGTCATTTGGGACGCAGGCTGGGTCATTTGGGACGTAGCCTGGATCATTTGGGACGCAGGATGTGTCACTTGGGATGCAGAATGGGTCATTTGGGATGCAGGCTGGTTAATTTGGGATGCAGGCTGGGTCATTTGGGATGCAGGCTGGGTCATTTGGGATGCAGACTGGTTAATTTGGGATGCAGCCTGGGTGATTTGGGACGCAGGCTGGGTCATTTGGGACACAGAATGGTCATTTGGGAAGCATGATGGTCATTTGGGACGTCGTCTGGGTCATTTGGGATGTAGGCTGGGTCATTTGGGACACAGACTGGGTCATTTGGGATGCAGGCTGGGTCATTTGGAACACAGACTGGGTCATTTGGGATGCAGGCAGGTTAATTTGGGATGCAGGTTGGGTCATTTGGAATGCAGCCTGGGTAATTTGGGACACAGGCTAGGTCATTTGGGATGCTGACTGGGTCATTTGGGACGCAGGCTGGGTTATTTGGGGTGCAGACTGGGTCATTTGGGACGCAGATGGGTCATTTGGGATGCAGGCTGGGTCATTTGGAACGCAGACTGGGTCATTTGGGATGCAGGCTGGGTCATTTGGGACGTAGGCTGGGTCATTTGGGACGCAGGCTGGGTCATTTGGGATGCAGGTGGGTCATTTGGGATGCAGGTTGGGTCATTTGGAATGCAGGCTGGGTCATTTGGGACACAGGCTGTGTCATTTGGGATGCAGGCTGGTTAATTTTGGATGCAGGCAGGTTCATTTGGGATGCAGGCTGGTTAATTTTGGATGCAGGCTGGGTCATTTGCAATGCAGCCTGGGTCATTTGGGAAGTAGGCTGGGTCTTTTGGGACACAGGCTGGGTCATTTGGGATGCTGACTGGGTCATTTGGGACGCAGCCTGGGTAATTTGGGGTGCAGGCTGGGTCATTTGGGATGCAGTCTGGGTCATTTGGGGTGCAGGCTGGGTCATTTGGGATGCAGGATGTGTCACTTGGGATGGAGGCTGGGTCATTTGGGACGCAGGCCGGGTAATTTGGGGTGCAGGCTGGGTCATTTGGGATGCAGGCTGGGTCATTTGGGGTGCAGGCTGGGTCATTTGGGATGCAGGATGTGTCACTTGGGATGGAGGCTGGGTCATTTGTGACGCAACCTGGGTCATTTGTGACGCATCCTGGGTCATTTGGGACGCAAGCTGGGTCATTTGGGATGCAGGCTGGTTAATGTGGGATGCAGGCTGGGTGATTTGGGACGCAGCTGGGTCATTTGGGACACAGCTGGTCATTTGGGACGCATGATGGTCATTTGGGACGTCGTCTGGGTCATTTGGGATGCAGGCTGGGTCATTTGGGACATAAGCTGGGTATTTTGGGATGCAGGATGTGTCACTTGGGATGGAGGCTGGGTCATTTGTGACGCAACCTGGGTCATTTGTGACGCATCCTGGGTCATTTGGGATGCAGGCTGGTTAATTTGGGATGCAGGCTGGGTCATTTGGAATGCAGCCTGGGTAATTTGGGACACAGTGGGGGGCATTTGGGATGCAGGCAAGTCATTTGGAACACAGACTGGGTCATTTGGGATGCAGGCAGGTTAATTTGGGATGCAGGCTGGGTCATTTGGGATGCTGACTGGGTCATTTGGGACGCAGCCTGGGTCATTTGGGGTGCAGGCTGGGTCATTTGGGATGCAGGATGTGTCACTTGGGATGGAGGCTGGGTCATTTGGGACGCAGGCCGGGTCATTTGGGGTGCAGGCTGGGTCATTTGGGATGCAGGCTGGGTCATTTGGGGTGCAGGCTGGGTCATTTGGGATGCAGGATGTGTCACTTGGGATGGAGGCTGGGTCATTTGTGACGCAACCTGGGTCATTTGTGACGCATCCTGGGTCATTTGGGACGCAAGCTGGGTCATTTGGGATGCAGGCTGGTTAATGTGGGATGCAGGCTGGGTGATTTGGGACGCAGCTGGGTCATTTGGGAGACAGCTGGTCATTTGGGACGCATGATGGTCATTTGGGACGTCGTCTGGGTCATTTGGGATGCAGGCTGGGTCATTTGGGACATAAGCTGGGTATTTTGGGATGCAGGATGTGTCACTTGGGATGGAGGCTGGGTCATTTGTGACGCAACCTGGGTCATTTGTGACGCATCCTGGGTCATTTGGGATGCAGGCTGGTTAATTTGAGATGCAGGCTGGGTCATTTGGAATGCAGCCTGGGTAATTTGGGACACAGTGGGGGGCATTTGGGATGCAGGCAAGTCATTTGGAACACAGACTGGGTCATTTGGGATGCAGGCAGGTTAATTTGGGATGCAGGCTGGGTCATTTGGGATGCAGGCTGCGTCATTTGGGATGCAGGCTGGTTAATGTGGGATGCAGGCTGGGTGATTTGGGACGCAACCTGGGTCATTTGGGACACAGATTGTTCATTTGGGAAGCATGATGGTCATTTGGGACGTCGTCTGGGTCATTTGGGATCCAGGCTGGGTCATTTGGGACACAGGCTGTGTCATTTGGGATGCAGGCTGGTTAATTTGGGATGCAGGCTGGTAAATTTTGGATGCGGGCATGTTAATTTGGGATGCAGGCTGGGTCATTTTGGATGCAGGCTGGGTCATTTGCAATGCAGCCTGGGTCATTTGGGAAGTAGGCTGGGTCTTTTGGGACACAGGCTGGGTCATTTGGGATGCTGACTGGGTCATTTGGGACGCAGTCTGGGTCATTTGGGATGAAGGCTGGGTCATTTGGGACACAGTTTGGGTGATTTGGGATTCAGGCTGGGTCATTTGGGACGCAGGCTGGGTAATTTGTAACGCAGACTGGGTCATTTGGGATGCAGCCTGGGTCATTTTGGACGCAGGCTGGGTAATTTTGGACGTAGGCTGGGTCATTTGGGAAGTAGGCTGGGTCATTTGCGATGCAGCTGGGTCATTTGGAATGCAGCCTGGGTCATTTTGGACGTAGGCTGGGTCTTTTGGGACACAGGCTGGGTCATTTGGGATGCAGGCTGGGTCATTTGGGACGCAGGCTGGGTCATTTGGGACACAAGCTGGGTCATTTGGTTTGCAGACTGGTTAATTTGGGATGCATGCTGGGTAATTTGGGACACACGCTGGGTCATTTGGGACACAGACTGGGTCATTTTGTTTGCAGACTGGTTAATTTGGGATGCAAGCTGGGTCATTTGGGACGTAGACTGGTTCATTTGGGATGCAGGCTGGGTCATTTGAGACGCAGCCTGGGGGGATGCAGGGATGCATGCCGGGTCATTTGGGACACAAGCTGGGTCATTTGGGATGCAGGCTGGGTAATTTGGGACGTAGACTGGGTCATTTTGGATGCAGGCTGGGTCATTTGGAACACAGACTGGGTCATTTGCGATGCAGGCTGGTTAATTTGGGATGCAGGCTGGGTCATCTGGAATGCAGCCTGGGTCATTTGGGACACAGAATGTGTCATTTGGGATGCAGACTGGTTCCTTTGGGACACAGCTGTGTCATTTGTGACGCAGGCTGGGTCATTTGGGATGCAAGCTGGGTCATTTGGGATGAAGGCTGGGTCATTTGGGACACAGATTGGGTGATTTGGGATGCAGGCTGGTTAATTTGGGATGCAGGCTGGTTATTTTGGGATGCAGGCTGGGTCATTTGGAACACAGACTGGGTCAATTGGGATGCAGGCAGGTTAATTTGGGATGCAGGTTGGGTCATTTGGGATGCAACCTGGGTAATTTGGGAAGTAGGCTGGGTCTTTTGGGACACAGGCTGGGTCATTTGGGATGCTGACTGGGTCATTTGGGATGCAGTCTGGGTCATTTGGGGTGCAGGCTGGGTCATTTGGGATGCAGTCACAGTTGAAGGCTGGGTCATTTGGGACACAGTTTGGGTGATTTGGGATTCAGGCTGGGTCATTTGCGATGCAGCTGGGTCATTTGGAATGCAGCTGGGTCATTTGGGACGTAGGCTGGGTCATTTGGGATGCAGACTGGGTCATTTGGGAAGCATGATGGTCATTTGGGACGTCGTCTGGGTCATTTGGGATGCAGGCTGGATCATTTGGGACACAGGCTGTGTATTTTGGGATGCAGGCTGGGTCATTTGGAACACAGACTGGGTCTGGGTCATTTGGGATGCAGGCTGGTTAATTTGGGATGCAGGCTGGTTAATTTGGGATGCAGGCTGGTTATTTTGGGATGCAGGCTCGGTCATTTGGAACACAGACTGGGTCAATTGGGATGCAGGCAGGTTAATTTGGGATGCAGGTTGGGTCATTTGGGATGCAGCCTGGGTAATTTGGGAAGTAGGCTGGGTCTTTTGGGACACAGGCTGGGTCATTTGGGATGCTGACTGGGTCATTTGGGATGCAGCCTGGGTCATTTGGGGTGCAGGCTGGGTCATTTGGGATGCAGTCTGGGTCATTTGGGGTGCAGGCTGGGTCATTTGGGATGCAGGATGTGTCACTTGGGATGGAGGCTGGGTCATTTGTGACGCAACCTGGGTCATTTGGGATGAAGGCTGGGTCATTTGGGACACAGTTTGGTTGATTTGGGATTCAGGCTGGGTCATTTGCGATGCAGCTGGGTCATTTGGAATGCAGCTGGGTCATTTGGGACGTAGGCTGGGTCATTTGGGATGCAGGCTGGGTCATTTGGGAAGCATGATGGTCATTTGGGACGTCGTCTGGGTCATTTGGGATGCAGGCTGGATCATTTGGGACACAGGCTGTGTATTTTGGGATGCAGGCTGTGTCATTTGGAACACAGACTGGGTCATTTGGGATGCAGGCAGGTTAATTTGGGATGCAGGCTGGTTAATTTGGGATGCAGGCTGGTTATTTTGGGATGCAGGCTCGGTCATTTGGAACACAGACTGGGTCAATTGGGATGCAGGCAGGTTAATTTGGGATGCAGGTTGGGTCATTTGGGATGCAGCCTGGGTAATTTGGGAAGTAGGCTGGGTCTTTTGGGACACAGGCTGGGTCATTTGGGATGCTGACTGGGTCATTTGGGATGCAGCCTGGGTCATTTGGGGTGCAGGCTGGGTCATTTGGGATGCAGTCTGGGTCATTTGGGGTGCAGGCTGGGTCATTTGGGATGCAGGATGTGTCACTTGGGATGGAGGCTGGGTCATTTGTGACGCAACCTGGGTCATTTGGGATGAAGGCTGGGTAATTTGGGACACAGTTTGGGTGATTTGGGATTCAGGCTGGGTCATTTGCGATGCAGCTGGGTCATTTGGAATGCAGCTGGGTCATTTGGGACGTAGGCTGGGTCATTTGGGATGCAGGCTGGGTCATTTGGGAAGCATGATGGTCATTTGGGACGTCGTCTGGGTCATTTGGGATGCAGGCTGGATCATTTGGGACACAGGCTGTGTATTTTGGGATGCAGGCTGTGTCATTTGGAACACAGACTGGGTCATTTGGGATGCAGGCAGGTTAATTTGGGATGCAGGTTGGGTCATTTGGAATGCAGCCTGGGTAATTCGGGACATAGGCTGGGTCATTTGGGACACAGGCTGTGTCATTTGGGATGCAGGCTGGTTAATTTGGGATGCAGGCTGGTAAATTTTGGATGCGGGCATGTTAATTTGGGATGCAGGCTGGTTAATTTGGGAAGCATGATGGTCATTTGGGACGTCGTCTGGGTCATTTGGGATGCAGGCTGGATCATTTGGGACACAGGCTGTGTATTTTGGGATGCAGGCTGTGTCATTTGGAACACAGGCTGGGTCATTTGGGACACAGGCTGGGTCATTTGGTTTGCAGACTGGTTAGTTTGGGATGCATGCTGGGTAATTTGGGACACAGGCTGGGTCATTTGGGACACAGGCTGGGTCATTTTGTTTGCAGACTGGTTAATTTGGGATGCAAGCTGGGTCATTTGGGACACAAGCTGGGTCATTTTGGATGCAGGCTGGGTCATTTGGAACACAGACTGGGTCATTTGGGATGCAGGCTGGTTAATTTGGGATGCAGGCTGGGTCATCTGGAATGCAGCCTGGGTCATTTGGGACACAGAATGTGTCATTTGGGACGTAGGCTGGGTCTTTTGGGACACAGGCTGGGTCATTTGGGATGCTGACTGGGTCATTTGGGACGCAACCTGGGTCATTTGGGGTGCAGGCTGGGTCATTTGGGGTGCAGGCTGGGTCATTTGCGATGCAGGATGTGTCACTTGGGATGCAGAATGGGTCATTTGGGATGCAATTGATTCATTTGGGATGCAGGCTGGTTAATTTGGGGTGCAGGCTGGGTCATTTGGGATGCAGGCTGGGTCATTTGGGATGCAGCCTGGTTAATTTGGGATGCAGCCTGGGTGATTTGGGACGCAGGCTGGGTCATTTGGGACACAGATTGTTCATTTGGGAAGCATGATGGTCATTTGGGACGTCGTCTGGGTCATTTGGGATCCAGGCTGGGTCATTTGGGACACAGTCGGGGTCATTTGGGATGCAGGCTGGGTCATTTGGGACACAGACTGGGTCATTTGGTTTGCAGACTGGTTAATTTGGGATGCAGGCTGTGTCATCTGGAATGCAGCCTGGGTCATTTGGGACACAGAATGTGTCATTTGGGATGCAGACTGGTTCCTTTGGGACACAGCTGTGTCATTTGTGACGCAGGCTGGGTCATTTGGGGTGCAGGCTGGGTCATTTGGGGTGCAGGCTGGGTCATTTGCGATGCAGGATGTGTCACTTGGGATGCAGAATGGGTCATTTGGGATGCAATTGATTCATTTGGGATGCAGGCTGGTTAATTTGGGGTGCAGGCTGGGTCATTTGGGATGCAGGCTGGGTCATTTGGGATGCAGCCTGGTTAATTTGGGATGCAGCCTGGGTGATTTGGGACGCAGGCTGGGTCATTTGGGACACAGATTGTTCATTTGGGAAGCATGATGGTCATTTGGGACGTCGTCTGGGTCATTTGGGATCCAGGCTGGGTCATTTGGGACACAGTCGGGGTCATTTGGGATGCAGGCTGGGTCATTTGGGACACAGACTGGGTCATTTGGGATGCAGGCAGGTTAATTTGGGATGCAGGTTGGGTCATTTGGAATGCAGCCTGGGTAATTTGGGACACAGGCTGGGTCATTTGGGATGCTGACTGGGTCATTTGGGACGCAACCTGGGTCATTTGGGGTGCAGGCTGGGTCATTTGGGATGCAGTCTGGGTCATTTGGGGTGCAGGCTGGGTCATTTGCGATGCAGGATGTGTCACTTGGGATGCAGAATGTGTCATTTGGGATGCAGACTGGTTCCTTTGGGACACAGCTGTGTCATTTGTGACGCAGGCTGGGTCATTTGGGATGCAAGCTGGGTCATTTGGGATGAAGGCTGGGTCATTTGGGACACAGATTGGTTGATTTGGGATGCAGGCTGGTTAATTTGGGATGCAGGCTGGTTATTTTGGGATGCAGGCTGGGTCATTTGGAACACAGACTGGGTCAATTGGGATGCAGGCATGTTAATTTGGGATGCAGCCTGGGTAATTTGGGACATAGGCTGGGTCATTTGGAATGCAGGCTGGGTCATTTGGGATGCAGCTGGGTCATTTGGGACGTAGGCTGGGTCATTTGGGACGTAGGCTGGGTCATTTGGGACGCATCCTGGGTCATTTGGGACGCAGTCTGGGTCATTTGGAATGCAGCTGGGTCATTTGGGACGTAGGCTGGGTCATTTGGGATGCAGGCTGGGTCGTTTGGGAAGCATGATGGTCATTTGGGACTTCGTCTGGGTCATTTGGGATGCAGGCTGGGTCATTTGGGACACAGGCTGTGTATTTTGGGATGCAGGCTGTGTCATTTGGAACACAGACTGGGTCATTTGGGATGCAGGCAGGTTAATTTGGGATGCAGGTTGGGTCATTTGGAATGCAGCCTGGGTAATTCGGGACATAGGCTGGGTCATTTGGGACACAGGCTGTGTCATTTGGGATGCAGGCTGGTTAATTTGGGATGCAGGCTGGTTAATTTTGGATGCAGGCAAGTTAATTTGGGATGCAGGCTGGTTAATTTTGAATGCAGGCTGGGTCATTTGCAATGCAGCCTGGGTCATTTGGGAAGTAGGCTGGGTCTTTTGGGACACAGGCTGGGTCATTTGGGATGCTGACTGGGTCATTTGGGACGCAGCCTGGGTCATTTGGGGTGCAGGCTGGGTCATTTGGGATGCAGTCTGGGTCATTTGGTGTGCAGGCTGGGTCATTTGGGATGCAGGATGTGTCACTTGGGATGGAGGCTGGGTCATTTGTGACGCAAGCTGGGTCATTTGGGATGAAGGCTGGGTCATTTTGGACGCAGGCTGGTTCATTTCTGACGTAGGCTGGGTCATTTGGGACGTAGGCTGGGTCATTTGCGATGCAGCTGGGTCATTTGGAATGCAGCTGGGTCATTTGGGACGTAGGCTGGGTCATTTGGAATGCAGGCTGGTTAATTTGCGATGCATGCTGGGTCATTTGGGATGCATGCTGGTTCATTTGGGATGCAGGCTGGGTCATTTGGGACGCAGGCCAGGTAATTTGGGACGTAGGCTGGGTCATTTGGGACGCATCCCGGGTCATTTGGGATGCAGCTGCGTCATTTGGGACGTAGGCTGGGTCATTTGGGACGCATCCTGGGTCATTTGGGACATAGGCTTGGTCATTTGGGACGTAGGCTGGGTCATTTGGGACGCATCCTGGGTCATTTGGGGTGCAGGCTGGTTAATTTGGGATGCAGGTTGGTTAATTTGGGATGCAGGCAGGTTAATTTTGGATGCAGGCTGGGACATTTGGAATGCAGCCTGGGTCATTTGGGACGTAGGCTGGGTCTTTTGGGACACAGGCTGGGTCATTTGGGGTGCAGGCTGGGTCATTTGGGATGCAGGCGGGGTCATTTGGGGTGCAGGCTGGGTCATTTGGGATGCAGGCTGGTTAATTTGGGATGCAGGCTGGTTAATTTTGGATGCAGGCAAGTTAATTTGGGATGCAGGCTGGTTAATTTTGGATGCAGGCTGGGTCATTTGCGATGCAGCTGGGTCATTTGGAATGCAGCTGGGTCATTTGGGACGTAGGCTGGGTCATTTGGGATGCAGGCTGGGTCATTTGGGAAGCATGATGGTCATTTGGGACGTCGTCTGGGTCATTTGGGATGCAGGCTGGTTAATTTTGGATGCAGGCAAGTTAATTTGGGATGCAGGCTGGTTAATTTTGGATGCAGGCTGGGTCATTTGCGATGCAGCTGGGTCATTTGGAATGCAGCTGGGTCATTTGGGACGTAGGCTGGGTCATTTGGGATGCAGGCTGGGTCATTTGGGAAGCATGATGGTCATTTGGGACGTCGTCTGGGTCATTTGGGATGCAGGCTGTGTCATTTGGGACACAGGCTGTGTATTTTGGGATGCAGGCTGGGTCATTTGGAACACAGAATGGGTCATTTGGGATGCAGGCAGGTTAATTTGGGATGCAGGTTGGGTCATTTGGAATGCAGCCTGGGTAATTCGGGACATAGGCTGGGTCATTTGGGACACAGGCTGTGTCATTTGGGATGCAGGCTGGTTAATTTGGGATGCAGGCTGGTTAATTTTGGATGCAGGCAAGTTAATTTGGGATGCAGGCTGGTTAATTTTGGATGCAGGCTGGGTCATTTGCAATGCAGCCTGGGTCATTTGGGAAGTAGGCTGGGTCTTTTGGGACACAGGCTGGGTCATTTGGGATGCTGACTGGGTCATTTGGGACGCAGCCTGGGTCATTTGGGGTGCAGGCTGGGTCATTTGGGATGCAGTCTGGGTCATTTGGGGTAAAGGCTGGGTCATTTGGGATGCAGGATGTGTCACTTGGGATGGAGGCTGGGTCATTTGTGACGCAAGCTGGGTCATTTGGGATGAAGGCTGGGTCATTTTGGACGCAGGCTGGGTAATTTGGGACGTAGGCTGGGTCATTTGGGACGTAGGCTGGGTCATTTGCGATGCAGCTGGGTCATTTGGAATGCAGCTGGGTCATTTGGGACGTAGGCTGGGTCATTTGGAATGCAGGCTGGTTAATTTGCGATGCATGCTGGGTCATTTGGGATGCATGCTGGTTCATTTGGGATGCAGGCTGGGTCATTTGGGACGCAGGCCAGGTAATTTGGGACATAGGCTGGGTCATTTGGGACGCAGGCCGGGTCATTTGGGATGCAGGTGCGTCATTTGGGACGTAGGCTGGGTCATTTGGGACGCATCCTGGGTCATTTGGGACGCATCCTGGGTCATTTGGGACGCAGACTGTGTCATTTGGGGTGCAGTCTGGCTCATTTGGGGTGTAGTCTGGGTCATTTGGGATGCAGTCTGGGTCATTTGGGGTGCAGGCTGTGTCATTTGGGATGCAGTATGTGTCACTTAGGATGGAGGCTGGGTCATTTGTGACGCAGCCTGGGTCATTTGGGATGCAGGCTGGTTAATTTGGGATGCAGCCTGGGTCATTTGGGACGTAGGCTGGGTCTTTTGGGACACAGCCTGGGTCATTTGGGGTGCAGGCTGGGTCATTTGGGATGCAGGCTGGGTCATTTGGGGTGCAGGCTGGGTCATTTGGGATGCAGGATGTGTCACTTGGGATGGAGGCTGGGTCATTTGTGACGCAACCTGGGTCATTTCTGACGCAGCCTGGGTCATTTGGGACGCAAGCTGGGTCATTTGGGATGAAGGCTAGGTCATTTGGGACACAGTTTGGGTGATTTGGGATGCAGACTGGGTCATTTGGGGCGCAGACTGGATCATTTGGGACAAAGTCTGGTTAATTTGGGATGCAGAATGGGTCATTTGGGATGCAATTGATTCATTTGGGATGCAGGCTGGTTAATTTGGGATGCAGGCTGGGTCATTTGGGATGCAGGCTGGGTCATTTGGGATGCAGGCTGGGTCATTTGGAATGCAGCCTGGGTAATTTGGGACATAGGCTGGGTCATTTGGGACACAGACTGTGTCATTTGGGATGCAGGCTGGTTAATTTGGGATGCAGGCTGGTTAACTTGGGATGCAGGCTGGTTAATTTTGGATGCAAGCTGGGTCATTTGGAATGCAGCCTGGGTCATTTTGGAAGTAGGCTGGGTCTTTTGGGACACAGGCTGGGTCATTTAGGATGCAGGCTGGGTCATTTGGGACGCAGGCTGGGTCATTTGGGACACAGCCTGGGTCATTTGGTTTGCAGACTGGTTAATTTGGGATACATGCTGGGTAATTTGGGACACAGGCTGGGTCATTTGGGACACAGGCTGGGTCATTTTGTTTGCAGACTGGTTAATTTGGGATGCAAGCTGGGTCATTTTGTTTACAGACTGGGTCATTTGGGATGCAGGCAGGTTAATTTGGGATGCAGGTTGGGTCATTTCGAATGCAGCCTGGGTAATTTGGGACATAGGCTGGGTCATTTGGGACACAGCCTGTGTCATTTGGGATGCAGGCTGGTTAATTTGGGATGCAGGCTGGTTAATTTTGGATGCAGGCAAGTTAATTTGGGATGCAGGCTGGTTAATTTTGGATGCAGGCTGGGTCATTTGCGATGCAGCTGGGTCATTTGGAATGCAGCTGGGTCATTTGGGACGTAGGCTGGGTCATTTGGGATGCAGGCTGGGTCATTTGGGAAGCATGATGGTCATTTGGGACGTCGTCTGGGTCATTTGGGATGCAGGCTGGGTCATTTGGGACCCAGGCTGTGTATTTTGGGATGCAGGCTGGGTCATTTGGAACACAGACTGGGTCATTTGGGATGCAGGCAGGTTAATTTGGGATGCAGGTTGGGTCATTTGGAATGCAGCCTGGGTAATTCGGGAAGTAGGCTGGGTCATTTGGGACACAGGCTGGGTCATTTGGGACGCAGCCTGGGGGGATGCAGGGATGCAGGCCGGGTCATTTGGGACACAAGCTGGGTCATTTGGGATGCAGGCTGGGTAATTTGGGACGCAGCCTGGGTCATTTGGGATGCAGGCTGGGTCATTTGGAACACAGACTGGGTCATTTGGGATGCAGCCTGGGTGATTTGGGACGCAGGCTGGGTCATTTGGGACACAGAATGGTCATTTGGGAAGCATGATGGTCATTTGGGACGTCGTCTGGGTCATTTGGGATCCAGGCTGGGTCATTTGGGACACAGTCGGAGTCATTTGGGATGCAGGCTGGGTCATTTGGAACACAGACTGGGTCATTTTGTTTGCAGACTGGTTAATTTGGGATGCAAGCTTGGTCATTTGGGACGTAGACTGGGTCATTTGGGACACAGGCTGTGTCATTTGGGATGCAGGCTGGTTAATTTGGGATGCAGGCTGGTTAATTTTGGATGCAGGCAAGTTAATTTGGGATGCAGGCTGGTTAATTTTGGATGCAGGCTGGGTCATTTGCAATGCAGCCTGGGTCATTTGGGAAGTAGGCTGGGTCTTTTGGGACACAGGCTGGGTCATTTGGGATGCTGACTGGGTCATTTGGGACGCAAGCCTAGGTCATTTGGGGTGCAGGCTGGGTCATTTGGGATGCAGTCTGGGTCATTTGGGGTGCAGGCTGGGTCATTTGGGATGCAGGATGTGTCACTTGGGATGGAGGCTGGGTCATTTGTTACGCAAGCTTGGTCATTTGGGATGAAGGCTGGGTCATTTGGGACACAGTTTGGGTGATTTGGGATTCAGGCTGGGTCATTTGCGATGCAGCTGGGTCATTTGGAATGCAGCTGGGTCATTTGGGACGTAGGCTGGGTCATTTGGGATGCAGGCTGGGTCATTTGGGAAGCATGATGGTCATTTGGGACGTCGTCTGGGTCATTTGGGATGCAGGCTGGGTCATTTGGGACACAGGCTGTGTATTTTGGGATGCAGGCTGGGTCATTTGGAACACAGACTGGGTCATTTGGGATGCAGGCAGGTTAATTTGGGACGCAGACTGGGTCATTTGGGATGCAGCCTGGGTCATTTTGGACGCAGGCTGGGTAATTTTGGACGTAGGCTGGGTCATTCTCTCCAAGATCGCATAGCAGTTCAGACGTCTTTTGTCCTCGTCTTGTCGTGTCCTGTATATATATATATTTACAACTTTTTTTCACATACATTTTATTTTTATTTTCCATCAACTCATCTTCTAAACACTCTCCTGCAACCAGCCTCACCAATTTATATTTATAAAAAATTATTATTTACCTCAGATCTGTAATCCTCCAAGAAGCTAGCCAGAAACTTCAAGAAGCTAGCCAGAAACTAGCCAGAAGCTAGCCAGGAGCTAGCCCAGTAGCTAATCCAGAAGCTAATCAGAAGCTAGTTAGCTTCTTTACTGGCAAATCGTTAGTATTCAGCTAACCACGGTTTGTGGTCATCAGCTATCCTTTAGCTCGAAAATCTATCGCCAGTTTTGTACGGCGCAGCGCGGCTCGGAACGGAACATACCGGACCAATTTTTCTCTCCATGTCCCTGGATTTCAACTGCTCTCTGGACATTCATACCCGGATCTCACAGCTAGCTAGCTGCTATCCGTGTGACAGTCGGCTTTCGTCGATTCCGGAGCAAACATCGATTGTTCCGGTGCTAGCCAGCTCCGTCAATCACTCCTGAGTTCCATCATTCACTCCTGGGCTGCAGTCACCTATCCGGACCCGTTTCACTGCCTACGCGGAGCCCCACCGGGCCTTCACAACTGGACTGCCGACGTTATCTACCTGAAGGAGATCCGGCTGGCTCCTCTGTCGCGACGTTACCTGAACGCCCATCTGCGGCCCGCTAACCGTTAGCTGTCTTACCGGCTGCTATCTGAATAGACAATCGGACAATTTATTTATTTTTATTATTATTATGTTTTCTTCTCGGGCCTCTATAACTATATCTATTGTTCTTATTTTTGTTGTTGTTGTGTGATTTTGGATTAATCCCCTCTACCTCACGGAACCCCACTAATCTACTGACCGAACGCAAGAGGTGGCTAACAACAGACTCCATCCTATGCTAGCTTGCTACCGGTTGGCTTGGCTAGCTGTCTAAATCGCAGTGACCCTCAACCAACTTCTCCACTCACTGGACCCTTTTGATCACTCGACTAAGCATGCCTCTCCTTAATGTCAATATGTCTTGTCCATTGCTGTTCTGGTTAGTGTTTATTGGCTTATTTCACTGTAGAGCCTCTAGTCCTGCTCACTATACCTTATCCAACCTATTAGTTCCACCACCCACACATGCAATGACATCTCCTGGTTTCAATGATGTTTCTAGAGACAATATCTCTCTCTTCATCACTCAATACCTAGGTTTACCTCCACTGTATTCACATCCTACCTTACCTTTGTCTGTACATTATACCTTGATGCTATTTTATCGCCCCCAGAAACCTCCTTTTACTCTCTGTTCCAGACGTTCTAGACGACCAATTCTTATTGCTTTTAGTCGCACCCTTATTCTACTCCTCCTATGTTCCTCTGGCGATGTAGAGGTGAATCCAGGCCCTGCAGTGCCTAGCTCCACTCCTATTCCCCAGGCGCTCTCTTTTGACGACTTCTGTAACCGTAACAGCCTTGGTTTCATGCATGTTAACATTAGAAGCCTCCTCCCTAAGTTTGTTCTATTCACTGCTTTAGCACACTCTGCCAACCCGGATGTTCTAGCTGTGTCTGAATCCTGGCTTAGGAAGACCACGAAAAATTCAGACATTTTAATTCCAAACTACAACATTTTCAGACAAGATAGAACTGCCAAAGGGGGCGGTGTTGCAATCTACTGCAAAGATAGCCTGCAGAGTTCTGTCCTACTATCCAGGTCTGTACCCAAACAATTTGAACTTCTACTTTTAAAAATCCACCTCTCTAAAAACAAGTCTCTCACCGTTGCCGCCTGCTATAGACCACCCTCTGCCCCCAGCTGTGCTCTGGACACCATATGTGAACTGATTGCCCCCCATCTATCTTCAGAGCTCGTGCTGCTAGGCGACCTAAACTGGAACATGCTTAACACCCCAGCCATCCTACAATCTAAACTTGATGCCCTCAATCTCACACAAATTATCAATGAACCTACCAGGTACCTCCCTAAAGCCTTAAACATGGGCACCCTCATAGATATCATCCTAACCAACTTCCCCTCTAAATACACCTCTGCTGTCTTCAACCAAGATCTCAGCGATCACTGCCTCATTGCCTGCATCCGTAATGGGTCAGCGGTCAAACGACCTCCTCTCATCACTGTAAAACGCTCCCTGAAACACTTCAGCGAGCAGGCCTTTCTAATCGACCTGGCCGGGGTATCCTGGAAGGATATTGACCTCAGTAGAGGATGCCTGGATATTTTTTTTAAATGCCTTCCTAACCATCTTAAATAAACATGCCCCATTCAAGAAATTTAGAACCAGGAACAGATATAGCCCTTGGTTCTCCCCAGACCTGACTGCCCTTAACCAACACAAAAACATCCTATGGCGTTCTGCATTAGCATCGAACAGCCCCCGTGATATGCAGCTGTTCAGGGAAGCTAGAAACCATTATACACAGGCAGTTAGAAAAGCCAAGGCTAGCTTTTTCAAGCAGAAATTTGCTTCTTGCAACACTAACTCAAAAAAGTTCTGGGACACTGTAAAGTCCATGGAGAATAAGAACACCTCCTCCCAGCTGCCCACTGCACTGAAGATAGGAAACACTGTCACCACTGATAAATCCACCATAATTGAAAATTTCAATAAGCATTTTTCTACTGCTGGCCATGCTTTCCACCTGGCTACTCCTACCCCTGTCAACAGCACTGCACCCCCAACAGCAACTCGCCCAAGCCTTCCCCATTTCTCCTTCTCCCAAATCCATTCAGCTGATGTTCTGAAAGAGCTGCAAAATCTGGACCCCTACAAATCAGCCGGGCTAGACAATCTGGACCCTTTCTTTCTAAAATTATCTGCCGAAATTGTTGCCACCCCTATTACTAGCCTGTTCAACCTCTCTTTCGTGTCGTCTGAGATTCCCAAAGATTGGAAAGCAGCTGCGGTCATCCCCCTCTTCAAAGGGGGGGACACTCTTGACCCAAACTGCTACAGACCTATATCTATCCTACCATGCCTTTCTAAGGTCTTCGAAAGCCAAGTCAACAAACAGATTACCGACCATTTTGAATCTCACCATACCTTCTCTGCTATGCAATCTGGTTTCAGAGCTGGTCATGGGTGCACCTCAGCCACGCTCAAGGTCCTAAACGATATCTTAACCGCCATCGATAAGAAACATTACTGTGCAGCCGTATTCATTGATCTGGCCAAGGCTTTCGACTCTGTCAATCACCACATCCTCATCGGCAGACTCAACAGCCTTGGTTTCTCAAATGATTGCCTCGCCTGGTTCAACAACTACTTCTCTGATAGAGTTCAGTGTGTCAAATCGGAGGGTCTGTTGTCCGGACCTCTGGCAGTCTCTATGGGGGTGCCACAGGGTTCAATTCTTGGACCGACTCTCTTCTCTGTATACATCAATGAGGTCGCTCTTGCTGCTGGTGAGTCTCTGATCCACCTCTACGCAGACGACACCATTCTGTATACTTCCGGCCCTTCTTTGGACACTGTGTTAACAACCCTCCAGGCAAGCTTCAATGCCATACAACTCTCCTTCCGTGGCCTCCAATTGCTCTTAAATACAAGTAAAACTAAATGCATGCTCTTCAACCGATCGCTACCTGCACCTACACGCCTGTCCAACATCACTACTCTGGACGGCTCTGACTTAGAATACGTGGACAACTACAAATACTTAGGTGTCTGGTTAGACTGTAAACTCTCCTTCCAGACCCATATCAAACATCTCCAATCCAAAGTTAAATCTAGAATTGGCTTCCTATTTCGCAACAAAGCATCCTTCACTCATGCTGCCAAACATACCCTTGTAAAACTGACCATCCTACCAATCCTCGACTTTGGCGATGTAATTTACAAAATAGCCTCCAATACCCTACTCAACAAATTGGATGCAGTCTATCACAGTGCAATCCGTTTTGTCACCAAAGCCCCATATACTACCCACCATTGCGACCTGTACGCTCTCGTTGGCTGGCCCTCGCTTCATACTCGTCGCCAAACCCACTGGCTCCATGTCATCTACAAGACCCTGCTAGGTAATGTCCCCCCTTATCTCAGCTCGCTGGTCACCATAGCATCTCCCACCTGTAGCACACGCTCCAGCAGGTATATCTCTCTAGTCACCCCAAAAACCAATTCTTTCTTTGGCCGCCTCTCTTTCCAGTTCTCTGCTGCCAATGACTGGAACGAACTACAAAAATCTCTGAAACTGGAAACACTTATCTCCCTCACTAGCTTTAAGCACCAACTGTCAGAGCAGCTCACAGATTACTGCACCTGTACATAGCCCACCTATAATTTAGCCCTATCAACTACCTCTTTCCCAACTGTATTTAATTTATTTATTTATTTTGTTCCTTTGCACCCCATTATTTTTATTTCTACTTTGCACATTCTTCCATTGCAAAACTACCATTCCAGTGTTTTACTTGCTATATTGTATTTACCTTGCCACCAAGGCCTTTTTTGCCTTTACCTCCCTTCTCACCTCATTTGCTCACATTGTATATAGACTTGTTTATACTTTATTATTGACTGTATGTTTGTTTTACTCCATGTGTAACTCTGTGTTGTTGTATCTGTCGAACTGCTTTGCTTTATCTTGGCCAGGTCGCAATTGTAAATGAGAACTTGTTCTCAACTTGCCTACCTGGTTAAATAAAGGTAAAATAAATAAAAAAATAAAAAATTTGGGACGTAGGCTGGGTCATTTGCGATGCAGCTGGGTCATTTGGAATGCAGCTGGGTCATTTGGGACATAGGCTGGGTCATTTGGAATGCAGGCTGGTTAATTTGGGATGCATGCTGGGTCTTTTGGGATGCAGCCTGGGTCATTTGGGGTGCAGGCTGGGTCATTTGGGATGCAGGATGTGTCACTTGGGATGGAGGCTGGGTCATTTGGGACGCAGGCCGGGTCATTTGGGATGCAGCTGGGTCATTTGGGACGTAGGCTGGGTCATTTGGGATGTAGGCTGGGTCATTTGGGACGCATCCTGGGTCATTTGGGACGCAGTCTGGGTCATTTGGGGTGCAGGCTGGTTAATTTGGGATGCAGGCTGGTTAATTTGGGATGCAGGCTGGTTAATTTGGGATGCATCCTGGGTGATTTGGGACGCATAATGGTCATTTGGGAAGCATGATGGTCATTTGGGACGTCGTCTGGGTCATTTGGGATGCAGGCTGGGTCATTTGGGATGCAGGCTGGGTCATTTGGAACACAGACTGGGTCATTTGGGATGCAGGCAGGTTAATTTGGGATGCAGGTTGGGTCATTTGGGATGCAGCCTGGGTAATTTGGGACATAGGCTGGGTCATTTGGAATGCAGGCTGGGTCATTTGGGACGCAGGCCGGGTAATTTGGGACGTAGGCTGGGTCATTTGTGACGCAGCCTGGGTCATTTGGGGTGCAGGCTGGGTCCTTTGGGATACAGCTGTGTCATTTGGGATGCAGAATGGGTCATTTGGTATGTAGGCTGGGTCATTTGGGACGCAGGCTGGGTCATTTGGGATGCAGGCTAGGTCATTTGGGATGCAGGCTGGGTCATTTGGGACTCAGCTGTGTCATTTGGGATGCAGGCTAGGTCATTTGGTAAGTAGGCTGGGTCATTTGGTATGTAGGCTGGGTATTTTGGGACGCAGGCTGGGTCATTTGGGATGCAGGCTGGTTAATTTGGGATGCAAGCTGGGTCATTTGGGATGAAGGCTGGGTCATTTGGGATGCAGGCTGGTTAATGTGGGATGCAGGCTGGGTGATTTGGGACGTAGGCTGGGTCATTTGGGACACAGATGGTCATTTGGGACGCATGATGGTCATTTGGGACGTCGTTTGGGTCATTTGGGATGCAGGCTGGGTCATTTGGGACACAGGCTGGGTATTTTGGGATGCAGGCTGGGTCATTTGGAACACAGACTGGGTCATTTGGGATGCAGGCTGGTTAATTTGGGATGCAGGATGTGGCATTTGGGATGCAGGCTGGGTCATTTGGGACTCAGCTGTGTCATTTTGGATGCTGGCTAGGTCATTTGGTATGTAGTCTAGTTCATTTGGGATGCAGGCTGGATCATTTGGGACGCAGATGGGTCATTTGGGACGTAGGCTGGGTCATTTGGGACATTGTCTGGGTCATTTGGGATGCAGGCTGGGTCATTTGGAACACAGACTGGGTCATTTGGGATGCAGACTGGTTATTTTGGGATGCAGGCTGGGTCATTTGGGATGCAGGCTGGTTAATTTGGGATGCAGACTGGGTCATTTGGGATGCAGGCTGGTTCATTTGGGATGCAGGCTGGGTGATCTGGAATGCAGCCTGGGTCATTTAGGACACAGGCTGTGTCATTTGGGATGCAGACTGGGTCCTTTGGGATAAAGCTGTGTCATTTGGGATGCAGGCTGGGTCATTTGGTATGTAGGCTGGGTCATTTGGGACGCAGGCTTGGTCATTTGGGATGCAGGCTGGTTAATTTGGGACACAGTTTGGGTGATTTGGGATGCAGGCTGGGTCATTTGGGACACAGTTGGTCATTTGGGACGCATGATGGTCATTTGGGACATTGTCTGGGTCATTTGGGATGCAGGCTGGGTCATTTGGAACACAGACTGGGTCATTTGGGATGCAGACTGGTTATTTTGGGATGCAGGCTGGGTCATCTGGAATGCAGACTGGGTCATTTGGGATGCAGGCTGGGTCATTTGGGACTCAGCTGTGTCATTTGGGATGCAGGCTAGGTCATTTGGTAAGTAGGCTGGGTCATTTGGTATGTAGGCTGGGTCATTTGGGACGCAGGCTGGGTCATTTGGGATGCAGGCTGGTTAATTTGGGATGCAAGCTGGGTCATTTGGGATGAAGGCTGGGTCATTTGGGACACAGTTTGGGTGATTTGGGATGCAGGCTGGTTAATTTGGGATGCAGTCTGGTTATTTTGGGATGCAAGCTGGGTCATTTGGGACGCAGACTGGGTCATTTGGGACGCAACCTGGATCATTTGGGATGCAGGCTGGTTCATTTGGGATGCAGGCTGGGTGATCTGGAATGCAGCCTGGGTCATTTAGGACACAGGCTGTGTCATTTGGGATGCAGGCTGGGTCATTTGGGACGCAGGCTGGGTCATTTGGGACGCAACCTGGATAATTTGGGATGCAGTCTGGTTAATTTGGGATGCAGGCTGGGTCATTTGGGATGCAGACTGGTTAATTTGGGATGCAGACTGGGTCATTTGGGACACAGGCTGGGTCATTTGGGATGCAGGCTGGTTCATTTGGGATGCAGGCTGGGTGATCTGGAATGCAGCCTGGGTCATTTAGGACACAGGCTGTGTCATTTGGTATGTAGGCTGGGTCATTTGGTATGTAGGCTGGGTCATTTGGGACGCAGGCTTGGTCATTTGGGATGCAGGCTAGGTCATTTGGTATGTAGTCTAGGTCATTTGGGATGCAGGCTGGATCATTTGGGACGCAGATGGGTCATTTGGGACGTAGGCTGGGTCATTTGGGACATTGTCTGGGTCATTTGGGATGCAGGCTGGGTCATTTGGAACACAGACTGGGTCATTTGGAATGCAGACTGGTTATTTTGGGATGCAGGCTGGGTCATTTGGGATGCAGGCTGGGTCATTTGGTATGTAGGCTGGGTCATTTGGGATGCAGGCTGGGTCATTTGGGACGCAACCTGGATCATTTGGGATGCAGTCTGGTTAATTTGGGATGCAGGCTGGGTCATTTGGGATGCAGACTGGTTAATTTGGGATGCAGACTGGGTCATTTGGGACACAGGCTGGGTCATTTGGGATGCAGGCTGGTTCATTTGGGATGCAGGCTGGGTGATCTGGAATGCAGCCTGGGTCATTTAGGACACAGGCTGTGTCATTTGGGATGCAGACTGGGTCCTTTGGGATACAGCTGTGTCATTTGGGATGCAGGCTGGGTCATTTGGGACGCAGGCTAGGTCATTTGGTATGTAGTCTAGGTCATTTGGGATGCAGGCTGGATCATTTGGGACGCAGATGGGTCATTTGGGACGTAGGCTGGGTCATTTGGGACATTGTCTGGGTCATTTGGGATGCAGGCTGGGTCATTTGGAACACAGACTGGGTCATTTGGAATGCAGACTGGTTATTTTGGGATGCAGGCTGGGTCATTTGGGATGCAGGCTGGTTAATTTGAGATGCAGACTGGGTCATTTGGGACACAGGCTGGGTCATTTGGGATGCAGGCTGGTTCATTTGGGATGCAGGCAGGGTGATCTGGAATGCAGCCTGGGTCATTTAGGACACAGGCTGTGTCATTTGGGATGCAGACTGGGTCCTTTGGGATAAAGCTGTGTCATTTGGGATGCAGGCTGGGTCATTTGGTATGTAGGCTGGGTCATTTGGGACGGAGGCTTGGTCATTTGGGATGCAGGCTGGTTAATTTGGGATGCAAGCTGGGTCATTTGGGATGAAGGCTGGGTCATTTGAGACACAGTTGGTCATTTGGGACGCATGATGGTCATTTGGGACATTGTCTGGGTCATTTGGGATGCAGGCTGGGTCATTTGGAACACAGACTGGGTCATTTGGGATGCAGACTGGTTATTTTGGGATGCAGGCTGGGTCATCTGGAATGCAGACTGGGTCATTTGGGATGCAGGCTGGGTCATTTGGGACTCAGCTGTGTCATTTGTGATGCAGGCTAGGTCATTTGGTAAGTAGGCTGGGTCATTTGGTATGTAGGCTGGGTCATTTGGGACGCAGGCTGGGTCATTTGGGATGCAGGCTGGTTAATTTGGGATGCAAGCTGGGTCATTTGGGATGCAGGCTGGGTCATTTGGGAGACAGTTTGGGTGATTTGGGATGCAGGCTGGTTAATTTGGGATGCAATCTGGTTATTTTGGGACGCAGGCTGGGTCATTTGGGACGCAACCTGGATCATTTGGGATGCAGGCTGGTTCATTTGGGATGCAGGCTGGGTGATCTGGAATGCAGCCTGGGTCATTTAGGACGCAGGCTGGGTCATTTGGGATGCAGGCTGGTTAATTTGGGATGCAAGCTGGGTCATTTGGGATGAAGGCTGGGTCATTTGGGAGACAGTTTGGGTGATTTGGGATGCAGGCTGGTTAATTTGGGATGCAATCTGGTTATTTTGGGACGCAGGCTGGGTCATTTGGGACGCAACCTGGATCATTTGGGACGCAGGCTGGGTCATTTGGGATGCAGACTGGGTCCTTTGGGATACAGCTGTGTCATTTGGGATGCAGGCTGGGTCATTTGGGACGCAGGCTGGGTCATTTGGGACGCAACCTGGATAATTTGGGATGCAGTCTGATTAATTTGGGATGCAGGCTGGGTCATTTGGGATGCAGGCTGGTTAATTTGGGATGCAGACTGGGTCATTTGCGACACAGGCTGGGTCATTTGGGATGCAGGCTGGTTCATTTGGGATGCAGACTGGGTCATTTGGGATGCAGGCTGGGTCATTTGGGACGCAGGCTTGGTCATTTGGGATGCAGGCTGGGTCATTTGGGATGCAGGCTGGTTAATTTGGGATGCAGACTGGGTCATTTGGGATACAGGCTGGTTAATTTGGGATGCAGGCTGGGTGATCTGGAATGCAGCCTGGGTCATTTAGGACACAGGCTGTGTCATTTGGGATGCAGACTGGGTCCTTTGGGATACAGCTGTGTCATTTGGGACGCAGGCTTGGTCATTTGGGATGCAGGCTAGGTCATTTGGTATGTAGTCTAGGTCATTTGGGATGCAGGCTGGATCATTTGGGACGCAGATGGGTCATTTGGGACGTAGGCTGGGTCATTTGGGACATTGTCTGGGTCATTTGGGATGCAGGCTGGGTCATTTGGGACATTGTCTGGGTCATTTGGGATGCAGGCTGGGTCATTTGGAACACAGACTGGGTCATTTGGAATGCAGACTGGTTATTTTGGGATGCAGGCTGGGTCATTTGGGATGCAGGCTGGTTAATTTGGGATGCAGACTGGGTCATTTGGGACACAGGATGGGTCATTTGGGATGCAGGCTGGTTCATTTGGGATGCAGGCAGGGTGATCTGGAATGCAGCCTGGGTCATTTAGGACACAGGCTGTGTCATTTGGGATGCAGACTGGGTCCTTTGGGATAAAGCTGTGTCATTTGGGATGCAGACTGGGTCATTTGGTATGTAGGCTGGGTCATTTGGGACGGAGGCTTGGTCATTTGGGATGCAGGCTGGTTAATTTGGGATGCAAGCTGGGTCATTTGGGATGAAGGCTGGGTCATTTGAGACACAGTTTGGGTGATTTGGGATGCAGGCTGGGTCATTTGGAACACAGACTGGGTCATTTGGGATGCAGACTGGTTATTTTGGGATGCAGGCTGGGTCATCTGGAATGCAGACTGGGTCATTTGGGATGCAGGCTGGGTCATTTGGGACTCAGCTGTGTCATTTGGGATGCAGGCTAGGTCATTTGGTAAGTAGGCTGGGTCATTTGGTATGTAGGCTGGGTCATTTGGGACGCAGGCTGGGTCATTTGGGATGCAGGCTGGTTAATTTGGGATGCAAGCTGGGTCATTTGGGATGAAGGCTGGGTCATTTGGGAGACAGTTTGGGTGATTTGGGATGCAGGCTGGTTAATTTGGGATGCAATCTGGTTATTTTGGGACGCAGGCTGGGTCATTTGGGACGCAACCTGGATCATTTGGGATGCAGGCTGGTTCATTTGGGATGCAGGCTGGGTGATCTGGAATGCAGCCTGGGTCATTTAGGACACAGGCTGTGTCATTTGGGATGCAGGCTGGGTCATTTGGGACGCAGGCTTGGTCATTTGGGATGCAGGCTGGTTAATTTGGGATCCAAGCTGGGTCATTTGGGATGAAGGCTGGGTCATTTGGGATGCAGGCTGGGTCATTTGGGACGCAGGCTGGGTCATTTGGGACGCAACATGGATCATTTGGGATGCAGTCTGGTTAATTTGGGATGAAGGCTGGGTCATTTGGGATGCAGGCTGGTTAATTTGGGATGCAGACTGGGTCATTTGGGACACAGGCTGGGTCATTTGGGATGCAGGCTGGGTCATTTGGGATGCAGGCTGGGTCATTTGGTATGTAGGCTGGGTCATTTGGGACGCAGGCTTGGTCATTTGGGATGCAGGCTAGGTCATTTGGTATGTAGTCTAGGTCATTTGGGACGCAGGCTTGGTCATTTGGTAAGTAGGCTGGGTCATTTGGGACGCAGGCTGGGTCATTTGGGACGCAGGCTTGGTCATTTGGGATGCAGGCTGGTTAATTTGGGATGCAAGCTGGGTCATTTGGGATGAAGGCTGGGTCATTTGGGACACAGTTTGGGTGATTTGGGATGCAGGCTGGGTCATTTGGGACACAGTTGGTCATTTGGGACGCATGATGGTCATTTGGGACATTGTCTCTGTCATTTGGGATGCAGGCTGGGTCATTTGGAACACAGACTGGGTCATTTGGGATGCAGACTGGTTATTTTGGGATGCAGGCTGGGTCATCTGGAATGCAGACTGGGTCATTTGGGATGCAGGCTGGTTAATTTGGGATGCAGGCTGGGTCATTTGGAACACAGACTGGGTCATTTGGGATGCAGACTGGTTATTTTGGGATGCAGGCTGGGTCATTTGGTATGTAGTCTAGGTCATTTGGGATGCAGGCTGGGTCATTTGGGACGCAGACTGGGTCATTTGGGACGTAGGCTGGGTCATTTGGGATGCAGGCTGGTTAATTTGGGATGCAGGTTGGGTCATTTGGGATGCAGACTGGGTCATTCGGGATGCAGGCTGGTCATTTGGGACACAGTCTTGGTCATTTGGGATGCAGGCTGGTTAATTTGGGATGCAGTCTGGTTATTTTGGGATGCAAGCTGGGTCATTTGGGATGAAGGCTGGGTCATTTGGGATGCAGGCTGGTTAATTTGGGATGCAGGCTGGGTGATTTGGGATGCAGTCGGGGTCATTTGGGACACAGATTGGTCATTTGGGACACATGATGGACATTTAGGACGACGTCTGGGTCATTTGGGATGCAGGCTGGGTCATTTGGGACGCAGGCTGGGTCATTTGCGATGCAGGCTGGTTAATTTGGGATGCAGGCTGGGTCATTTGGAACACAGACTGGGTCATTCGGGATGCAGGCTGGTCATTTGGGACACAGTCTTGGTCATTTGGGATGCAGGCTGGTTAATTTGGGATGCAGTCTGGTTATTTTGGGATGCAAGCTGGGTCATTTGGGATGAAGGCTGGGTCATTTGGGATGCAGGCTTGTTAATTTGGGATGCAGACTGGGTGATTTGGGATGCAGTCGGGGTCATTTGGGACACAGATTGGTCATTTGGGACACATGATGGACATTTAGGACGACGTCTGGGTCATTTGGGATGCAGGCTGGGTCATTTGGGACGCAGGCTGGGTCATTTGGGATGCAGGCTGGTTAATTTGGGATGCAGGCTGGGTCATTTGGAACACAGACTGGGTCATTTGGGATGCAGGCTGGTTAATTTGGGATGCAGGCTGGGTCATTTGGAATGCAGCCTGGGTCATTTGGGACGTAGGCTGGGTCATTTGGGACACAGGATGTGGCATTTGGGATGCAGGCTGGGTCATTTGGGACTCAGCTCTGTCATTTTGGATGCTGGCTAGGTCATTTGGTATGTAGTCTAGTTCATTTGGGATGCCTTATTCTACTCCTCCTATGTTCCTCTGGCGATGTAGAGGTGAATCCAGGCCCTGCAGTGCCTAGCTCCACTCCTATTCCCCAGGCGCTCTCTTTTGACGACTTCTGTAACCGTAACAGCCTTGGTTTCATGCATGTTAACATTAGAAGCCTCCTCCCTAAGTTTGTTCTATTCACTGCTTTAGCACACTCTGCCAACCCGGATGTTCTAGCTGTGTCTGAATCCTGGCTTAGGAAGACCACGAAAAATTCAGACATTTTAATTCCAAACTACAACATTTTCAGACAAGATAGAACTGCCAAAGGGGGCGGTGTTGCAATCTACTGCAAAGATAGCCTGCAGAGTTCTGTCCTACTATCCAGGTCTGTACCCAAACAATTTGAACTTCTACTTTTAAAAATCCACCTCTCTAAAAACAAGTCTCTCACCGTTGCCGCCTGCTATAGACCACCCTCTGCCCCCAGCTGTGCTCTGGACACCATATGTGAACTGATTGCCCCCCATCTATCTTCAGAGCTCGTGCTGCTAGGCGACCTAAACTGGAACATGCTTAACACCCCAGCCATCCTACAATCTAAACTTGATGCCCTCAATCTCACACAAATTATCAATGAACCTACCAGGTACCTCCCTAAAGCCTTAAACATGGGCACCCTCATAGATATCATCCTAACCAACTTCCCCTCTAAATACACCTCTGCTGTCTTCAACCAAGATCTCAGCGATCACTGCCTCATTGCCTGCATCCGTAATGGGTCAGCGGTCAAACGACCTCCTCTCATCACTGTAAAACGCTCCCTGAAACACTTCAGCGAGCAGGCCTTTCTAATCGACCTGGCCGGGGTATCCTGGAAGGATATTGACCTCAGTAGAGGATGCCTGGATATTTTTTTTAAATGCCTTCCTAACCATCTTAAATAAACATGCCCCATTCAAGAAATTTAGAACCAGGAACAGATATAGCCCTTGGTTCTCCCCAGACCTGACTGCCCTTAACCAACACAAAAACATCCTATGGCGTTCTGCATTAGCATCGAACAGCCCCCGTGATATGCAGCTGTTCAGGGAAGCTAGAAACCATTATACACAGGCAGTTAGAAAAGCCAAGGCTAGCTTTTTCAAGCAGAAATTTGCTTCTTGCAACACTAACTCAAAAAAGTTCTGGGACACTGTAAAGTCCATGGAGAATAAGAACACCTCCTCCCAGCTGCCCACTGCACTGAAGATAGGAAACACTGTCACCACTGATAAATCCACCATAATTGAAAATTTCAATAAGCATTTTTCTACTGCTGGCCATGCTTTCCACCTGGCTACTCCTACCCCTGTCAACAGCACTGCACCCCCAACAGCAACTCGCCCAAGCCTTCCCCATTTCTCCTTCTCCCAAATCCATTCAGCTGATGTTCTGAAAGAGCTGCAAAATCTGGACCCCTACAAATCAGCCGGGCTAGACAATCTGGACCCTTTCTTTCTAAAATTATCTGCCGAAATTGTTGCCACCCCTATTACTAGCCTGTTCAACCTCTCTTTCGTGTCGTCTGAGATTCCCAAAGATTGGAAAGCAGCTGCGGTCATCCCCCTCTTCAAAGGGGGGGACACTCTTGACCCAAACTGCTACAGACCTATATCTATCCTACCATGCCTTTCTAAGGTCTTCGAAAGCCAAGTCAACAAACAGATTACCGACCATTTTGAATCTCACCATACCTTCTCTGCTATGCAATCTGGTTTCAGAGCTGGTCATGGGTGCACCTCAGCCACGCTCAAGGTCCTAAACGATATCTTAACCGCCATCGATAAGAAACATTACTGTGCAGCCGTATTCATTGATCTGGCCAAGGCTTTCGACTCTGTCAATCACCACATCCTCATCGGCAGACTCAACAGCCTTGGTTTCTCAAATGATTGCCTCGCCTGGTTCAACAACTACTTCTCTGATAGAGTTCAGTGTGTCAAATCGGAAGGTCTGTTGTCCGGACCTCTGGCAGTCTCTATGGGGGTGCCACAGGGTTCAATTCTTGGACCGACTCTCTTCTCTGTATACATCAATGAGGTCGCTCTTGCTGCTGGTGAGTCTCTGATCCACCTCTACGCAGACGACACCATTCTGTATACTTCCGGCCCTTCTTTGGACACTGTGTTAACAACCCTCCAGGCAAGCTTCAATGCCATACAACTCTCCTTCCGTGGCCTCCAATTGCTCTTAAATACAAGTAAAACTAAATGCATGCTCTTCAACCGATCGCTACCTGCACCTACACGCCTGTCCAACATCACTACTCTGGACGGCTCTGACTTAGAATACGTGGACAACTACAAATACTTAGGTGTCTGGTTAGACTGTAAACTCTCCTTCCAGACCCATATCAAACATCTCCAATCCAAAGTTAAATCTAGAATTGGCTTCCTATTTCGCAACAAAGCATCCTTCACTCATGCTGCCAAACATACCCTTGTAAAACTGACCATCCTACCAATCCTCGACTTTGGCGATGTAATTTACAAAATAGCCTCCAATACCCTACTCAACAAATTGGATGCAGTCTATCACAGTGCAATCCGTTTTGTCACCAAAGCCCCATATACTACCCACCATTGCGACCTGTACGCTCTCGTTGGCTGGCCCTCGCTTCATACTCGTCGCCAAACCCACTGGCTCCATGTCATCTACAAGACCCTGCTAGGTAATGTCCCCCCTTATCTCAGCTCGCTGGTCACCATAGCATCTCCCACCTGTAGCACACGCTCCAGCAGGTATATCTCTCTAGTCACCCCAAAAACCAATTCTTTCTTTGGCCGCCTCTCTTTCCAGTTCTCTGCTGCCAATGACTGGAACGAACTACAAAAATCTCTGAAACTGGAAACACTTATCTCCCTCACTAGCTTTAAGCACCAACTGTCAGAGCAGCTCACAGATTACTGCACCTGTACATAGCCCACCTATAATTTAGCCCTATCAACTACCTCTTTCCCAACTGTATTTAATTTATTTATTTATTTTGTTCCTTTGCACCCCATTATTTTTATTTCTACTTTGCACATTCTTCCATTGCAAAACTACCATTCCAGTGTTTTACTTGCTATATTGTATTTACCTTGCCACCAAGGCCTTTTTTGCCTTTACCTCCCTTCTCACCTCATTTGCTCACATTGTATATAGACTTGTTTATACTTTATTATTGACTGTATGTTTGTTTTACTCCATGTGTAACTCTGTGTTGTTGTATCTGTCGAACTGCTTTGCTTTATCTTGGCCAGGTCGCAATTGTAAATGAGAACTTGTTCTCAACTTGCCTACCTGGTTAAATAAAGGTAAAATAAATAAAAAAATAAAAAATTTGGGACGTAGGCTGGGTCATTTGCGATGCAGCTGGGTCATTTGGAATGCAGCTGGGTCATTTGGGACATAGGCTGGGTCATTTGGAATGCAGGCTGGTTAATTTGGGATGCATGCTGGGTCTTTTGGGATGCAGCCTGGGTCATTTGGGGTGCAGGCTGGGTCATTTGGGATGCAGGATGTGTCACTTGGGATGGAGGCTGGGTCATTTGGGATGTAGGCTGGGTCATTTGGGACGCATCCTGGGTCATTTGGGACGCAGTCTGGGTCATTTGGGGTGCAGGCTGGTTAATTTGGGATGCAGGCTGGTTAATTTGGGATGCAGGCTGGTTAATTTGGGATGCATCCTGGGTGATTTGGGACGCATAATGGTCATTTGGGAAGCATGATGGTCATTTGGGACGTCGTCTGGGTCATTTGGGATGCAGGCTGGGTCATTTGGGATGCAGGCTGGGTCATTTGGAACACAGACTGGGTCATTTGGGATGCAGGCAGGTTAATTTGGGATGCAGGTTGGGTCATTTGGGATGCAGCCTGGGTAATTTGGGACATAGGCTGGGTCATTTGGAATGCAGGCTGGGTCATTTGGGACGCAGGCCGGGTAATTTGGGACGTAGGCTGGGTCATTTGTGACGCAGCCTGGGTCATTTGGGGTGCAGGCTGGGTCCTTTGGGATACAGCTGTGTCATTTGGGATGCAGAATGGGTCATTTGGTATGTAGGCTGGGTCATTTGGGACGCAGGCCGGGTCATTTGGGATGCAGGCTAGGTCATTTGGGATGCAGGCTGGGTCATTTGGGACTCAGCTGTGTCATTTGGGATGCAGGCTAGGTCATTTGGTAAGTAGGCTGGGTCATTTGGTATGTAGGCTGGGTATTTTGGGACGCAGGCTGGGTCATTTGGGATGCAGGCTGGTTAATTTGGGATGCAAGCTGGGTCATTTGGGATGAAGGCTGGGTCATTTGGGATGCAGGCTGGTTAATGTGGGATGCAGGCTGGGTGATTTGGGACGTAGGCTGGGTCATTTGGGACACAGATGGTCATTTGGGACGCATGATGGTCATTTGGGACATCGTTTGGGTGATTTGGGACGTAGGCTGGGTCATTTGGGACACAGATGGTCATTTGGGATGCAGGCTGGGTCATTTGGGATGCAGGCTGGTTAATTTGGGATGCAGACTGGGTCATTTGGGATACAGGCTGGTTAATTTGGGATGCAGGCTGGGTGATCTGGAATGCAGCCTGGGTCATTTAGGACACAGACTGTGTCATTTGGGATGCAGACTGGGTCCTTTGGGATACAGCTGTGTCATTTGGGACGCAGGCTTGGTCATTTGGGATGCAGGCTAGGTCATTTGGTATGTAGTCTAGGTCATTTGGGATGCAGGCTGGATCATTTGGGACGCAGATGGGTCATTTGGGACGTAGGCTGGGTCATTTGGGACATTGTCTGGGTCATTTGGGATGCAGGCTGGGTCATTTGGGACATTGTCTGGGTCATTTGGGATGCAGGCTGGGTCATTTGGAACACAGACTGGGTCATTTGGAATGCAGACTGGTTATTTTGGGATGCAGGCTGGGTCATTTGGGATGCAGGCTGGTTAATTTGGGATGCAGACTGGGTCATTTGGGACACAGGATGGGTCATTTGGGATGCAGGCTGGTTCATTTGGGATGCAGGCAGGGTGATCTGGAATGCAGCCTGGGTCATTTAGGACACAGGCTGTGTCATTTGGGATGCAGACTGGGTCCTTTGGGATAAAGCTGTGTCATTTGGGATGCAGACTGGGTCATTTGGTATGTAGGCTGGGTCATTTGGGACGGAGGCTTGGTCATTTGGGATTCAGGCTGGTTAATTTGGGATGCAAGCTGGGTCATTTGGGATGAAGGCTGGGTCATTTGAGACACAGTTTGGGTGATTTGGGATGCAGGCTGGGTCATTTGGAACACAGACTGGGTCATTTGGGATGCAGACTGGTTATTTTGGGATGCAGGCTGGGTCATCTGGAATGCAGACTGGGTCATTTGGGATGCAGGCTGGGTCATTTGGGACTCAGCTGTGTCATTTGGGATGCAGGCTAGGTCATTTGGTAAGTAGGCTGGGTCATTTGGTATGTAGGCTGGGTCATTTGGGACGCAGGCTGGGTCATTTGGGATGCAGGCTGGTTAATTTGGGATGCAAGCTGGGTCATTTGGGATGAAGGCTGGGTCATTTGGGAGACAGTTTGGGTGATTTGGGATGCAGGCTGGTTAATTTGGGATGCAATCTGTTTATTTTGGGACGCAGGCTGGGTCATTTGGGACGCAACCTGGATCATTTGGGATGCAGGCTGGTTCATTTGGGATGCAGGCTGGGTGATCTGGAATGCAGCCTGGGTCATTTAGGACACAGGCTGTGTCATTTGGGATGCAGGCTGGGTCATTTGGGACGCAGGCTTGGTCATTTGGGATGCAGGCTGGTTAATTTGGGATCCAAGCTGGGTCATTTGGGATGAAGGCTGGGTCATTTGGGATGCAGGCTGGGTCATTTGGGACGCAGGCTGGGTCATTTGGGACGCAACATGGATCATTTGGGATGCAGTCTGGTTAATTTGGGATGAAGGCTGGGTCATTTGGGATGCAGGCTGGTTAATTTGGGATGCAGACTGGGTCATTTGGGACACAGGCTGGGTCATTTGGGATGCAGGCTGGGTCATTTGGGATGCAGGCTGGGTCATTTGGTATGTAGGCTGGGTCATTTGGGACGCAGACTTGGTCATTTGGGATACAGGCTAGGTCATTTGGTATGTAGTCTAGGTCATTTGGGACGCAGGCTTGGTCATTTGGTAAGTAGGCTGGGTCATTTGGGACGCAGGCTGGGTCATTTGGGACGCAGGCTTGGTCATTTGGGATGCAGGCTGGTTAATTTGGGATGCAAGCTGGGTCATTTGGGATGAAGGCTGGGTCATTTGGGACACAGTTTGGGTGATCTGGGATGCAGGCTGGGTCATTTGGGACACAGTTGGTCATTTGGGACGCATGATGGTCATTTGGGACATTGTCTCTGTCATTTGGGATGCAGGCTGGGTCATTTGGAACACAGACTGGGTCATTTGGGATGCAGACTGGTTATTTTGGGATGCAGGCTGGGTCATCTGGAATGCAGACTGGGTCATTTGGGATGCAGGCTGGTTAATTTGGGATGCAGGCTGGGTCATTTGGAACACAGACTGGGTCATTTGGGATGCAGACTGGTTATTTTGGGATGCAGGCTGGGTCATTTGGTATGTAGTCTAGGTCATTTGGGATGCAGGCTGGGTCATTTGGGACGCAGACTGGGTCATTTGGGACGTAGGCTGGGTCATTTGGGATGCAGGCTGGTTAATTTGGGATGCAGGTTGGGTCATTTGGGATGCAGACTGGGTCATTCGGGATGCAGGCTGGTCATTTGGGACACAGTCTTGGTCATTTGGGATGCAGGCTGGTTAATTTGGGATGCAGTCTGGTTATTTTGGGATGCAAGCTGGGTCATTTGGGATGAAGGCTGGGTCATTTGGGATGCAGGCTGGTTAATTTGGGATGCAGGCTGGGTGATTTGGGATGCAGTCGGGGTCATTTGGGACACAGATTGGTCATTTGGGACACATGATGGACATTTAGGACGACGTCTGGGTCATTTGGGATGCAGGCTGGGTCATTTGGGACGCAGGCTGGGTCATTTGGGATGCAGGCTGGTTAATTTGGGATGCAGGCTGGGTCATTTGGAACACAGACTGGGTCATTCGGGATGCAGGCTGGTCATTTGGGACACAGTCTTGGTCATTTGGGATGCAGGCTGGTTAATTTGGGATGCAGTCTGGTTATTTTGGGATGCAAGCTGGGTCATTTGGGATGAAGGCTGGGTCATTTGGGATGCAGGCTTGTTAATTTGGGATGCAGACTGGGTGATTTGGGATGCAGTCGGGGTCATTTGGGACACAGATTGGTCATTTGGGACACATGATGGACATTTAGGACGACGTCTGGGTCATTTGGGATGCAGGCTGGGTCATTTGGGACGCAGGCTGGGTCATTTGGGATGCAGGCTGGTTAATTTGGGATGCAGGCTGGGTCATTTGGAACACAGACTGGGTCATTTGGGATGCAGGCTGGTTAATTTGGGATGCAGGCTGGGTCATTTGGAATGCAGCCTGGGTCATTTGGGACGTAGGCTGGGTCATTTGGGACACAGGATGTGGCATTTGGGATGCAGGCTGGGTCATTTGGGACTCAGCTGTGTCATTTTGGATGCTGGCTAGGTCATTTGGTATGTAGTCTAGTTCATTTGGGATGCAGGCTGGATCATTTGGGACGCAGATGGGTCATTTGGGACGTAGGCTGGGTCATTTGGGACATTGTCTGGGTCATTTGGGATGCAGGCTGGGTCATTTGGAACACAGACTGGGTCATTTGGGATGCAGACTGGTTATTTTGGGATGCAGGCTGGGTCATTTGGGATGCAGGCTGGTTAATTTGGGATGCAGACTGGGTCATTTGGGATGCAGGCTGGTTCATTTGGGATGCAGGCTGGGTGATCTGGAATGCAGCCTGGGTCATTTAGGACATAGGCTGTGTCATTTGGGATGCAGACTGGGTCCTTTGGGATAAAGCTGTGTCATTTGGGATGCAGGCTGGGTCATTTGGTATGTAGGCTGGGTCATTTGGGACGCAGGCTTGGTCATTTGGGATGCAGGCTGGTTAATTTGGGATGCAAGCTGGGTCATTTGGGATGAAGGCTGGGTCATTTGGGACACAGTTTGGGTGATTTGGGATGCAGGCTGGGTCATTTGGGACACAGTTGGTCATTTGGGACGCATGATGGTCATTTGGGACATTGTCTGGGTCATTTGGGATGCAGGCTGGGTCATTTGGAACACAGACTGGGTCATTTGGGATACAGACTGGTTATTTTGGGATGCAGGCTGGGTCATCTGGAATGCAGACTGGGTCATTTGGGATGCAGGCTGGGTCATTTGGGACTCAGCTGTGTCATTTGGGATGCAGGCTAGGTCATTTGGTAAGTAGCCTGGGTCATTTGGTATGTAGGCTGGGTCATTTGGGACGCAGGCTGGGTCATTTGGGATGCAGGCTGGTTAATTTGGGATGCAAGCTGGGTCATTTGGGATGAAGGCTGGGTCATTTGGGACACAGTTTGGGTGATTTGGGATGCAGGCTGGTTAATTTGGGATGCAGTCTGGTTATTTTGGGATGCAAGCTGGGTCATTTGGGACGCAGACTGGGTCATTTGGGACGCAACCTGGATCATTTGGGATGCAGGCTGGTTCATTTGGGATGCAGGCTGGGTGATCTGGAATGCAGCCTGGGTCATTTAGGACACAGGCTGTGTCATTTGGGATGCAGGCTGGGTCATTTGGGACGCAGGCTGGGTCATTTGGGACGCAACCTGGATAATTTGGGATGCAGTCTGGTTAATTTGGGATGCAGGCTGGGTCATTTGGGATGCAGACTGGTTAATTTGGGATGCAGACTGGGTCATTTGGGACACAGGCTGGGTCATTTGGGATGCAGGCTGGTTCATTTGGGATGCAGGCTGGGTGATCTGGAATGCAGCCTGGGTCATTTAGGACACAGGCTGTGTCATTTGGTATGTAGGCTGGGTCATTTGGTATGTAGGCTGGGTCATTTGGGACGCAGGCTTGGTCATTTGGGATGCAGGCTAGGTCATTTGGTATGTAGTCTAGGTCATTTGGGATGCAGGCTGGATCATTTGGGACGCAGATGGGTCATTTGGGACGTAGGCTGGGTCATTTGGGACATTGTCTGGGTCATTTGGGATGCAGGCTGGGTCATTTGGAACACAGACTGGGTCATTTGGAATGCAGACTGGTTATTTTGGGATGCAGGCTGGGTCATTTGGGATGCAGGCTGGGTCATTTGGTATGTAGGCTGGGTCATTTGGGATGCAGGCTGGGTCATTTGGGACGCAACCTGGATCATTTGGGATGCAGTCTGGTTAATTTGGGATGCAGGCTGGGTCATTTGGGATGCAGACTGGTTAATTTGGGATGCAGACTGGGTCATTTGGGACACAGGCTGGGTCATTTGGGATGCAGGCTGGTTCATTTGGGATGCAGGCTGGGTGATCTGGAATGCAGCCTGGGTCATTTAGGACACAGGCTGTGTCATTTGGGATGCAGACTGGGTCCTTTGGGATACAGCTGTGTCATTTGGGATGCAGGCTGGGTCATTTGGGACGCAGGCTAGGTCATTTGGTATGTAGTCTAGGTCATTTGGGATGCAGGCTGGATCATTTGGGACGCAGATGGGTCATTTGGGACGTAGGCTGGGTCATTTGGGACATTGTCTGGGTCATTTGGGATGCAGGCTGGGTCATTTGGAACACAGACTGGGTCATTTGGAATGCAGACTGGTTATTTTGGGATGCAGGCTGGGTCATTTGGGATGCAGGCTGGTTAATTTGAGATGCAGACTGGGTCATTTGGGACACAGGCTGGGTCATTTGGGATGCAGGCTGGTTCATTTGGGATGCAGGCAGGGTGATCTGGAATGCAGCCTGGGTCATTTAGGACACAGGCTGTGTCATTTGGGATGCAGACTGGGTCCTTTGGGATAAAGCTGTGTCATTTGGGATGCAGGCTGGGTCATTTGGTATGTAGGCTGGGTCATTTGGGACGGAGGCTTGGTCATTTGGGATGCAGGCTGGTTAATTTGGGATGCAAGCTGGGTCATTTGGGATGAAGGCTGGGTCATTTGAGACACAGTTTGGGTGATTTGGGATGCAGGCTGGGTCATTTGGGACACAGTTGGTCATTTGGGACGCATGATGGTCATTTGGGACATTGTCTGGGTCATTTGGGATGCAGGCTGGGTCATTTGGAACACAGAATGGGTCATTTGGGATGCAGACTGGTTATTTTGGGATGCAGGCTGGGTCATCTGGAATGCAGACTGGGTCATTTGGGATGCAGGCTGGGTCATTTGGGACTCAGCTGTGTCATTTGTGATGCAGGCTAGGTCATTTGGTAAGTAGGCTGGGTCATTTGGTATGTAGGCTGGGTCATTTGGGACGCAGGCTGGGTCATTTGGGATGCAGGCTGGTTAATTTGGGATGCAAGCTGGGTCATTTGGGATGCAGGCTGGGTCATTTGGGAGACAGTTTGGGTGATTTGGGATGCAGGCTGGTTAATTTGGGATGCAATCTGGTTATTTTGGGACGCAGGCTGGGTCATTTGGGACGCAACCTGGATCATTTGGGATGCAGGCTGGTTCATTTGGGATGCAGGCTGGGTGATCTGGAATGCAGCCTGGGTCATTTAGGACGCAGGCTGGGTCATTTGGGATGCAGGCTGGTTAATTTGGGATGCAAGCTGGGTCATTTGGGATGAAGGCTGGGTCATTTGGGAGACAGTTTGGGTGATTTGGGATGCAGGCTGGTTAATTTGGGATGCAATCTGGTTATTTTGGGACGCAGGCTGGGTCATTTGGGACGCAACCTGGATCATTTGGGACGCAGGCTGGGTCATTTGGGATGCAGACTGGGTCCTTTGGGATACAGCTGTGTCATTTGGGATGCAGGCTGGGTCATTTGGGACGCAGGCTGGGTCATTTGGGACGCAACCTGGATAATTTGGGATGCAGTCTGGTTAATTTGGGATGCAGGCTGGGTCATTTGGGATGCAGGCTGGTTAATTTGGGATGCAGACTGGGTCATTTGGGACACAGGCTGGGTCATTTGGGATGCAGGCTGGTTCATTTGGGATGCAGACTGGGTCATTTGGGATGCAGGCTGGGTCATTTGGGACGCAGGCTTGGTCATTTGGGATGCAGGCTGGGTCATTTGGGATGCAGGCTGGTTAATTTGGGATGCAGACTGGGTCATTTGGGATACAGGCTGGTTAATTTGGGATGCAGGCTGGGTGATCTGGAATGCAGCCTGGGTCATTTAGGACACAGGCTGTGTCATTTGGGATGCAGACTGGGTCCTTTGGGATACAGCTGTGTCATTTGGGACGCAGGCTTGGTCATTTGGGATGCAGGCTAGGTCATTTGGTATGTAGTCTAGGTCATTTGGGATGCAGGCTGGATCATTTGGGACGCAGATGGGTCATTTGGGACGTAGGCTGGGTCATTTGGGACATTGTCTGGGTCATTTGGGATGCAGGCTGGGTCATTTGGGACATTGTCTGGGTCATTTGGGATGCAGGCTGGGTCATTTGGAACACAGACTGGGTCATTTGGAATGCAGACTGGTTATTTTGGGATGCAGGCTGGGTCATTTGGGATGCAGGCTGGTTAATTTGGGATGCAGACTGGGTCATTTGGGACACAGGATGGGTCATTTGGGATGCAGGCTGGTTCATTTGGGATGCAGGCAGGGTGATCTGGAATGCAGCCTGGGTCATTTAGGACACAGGCTGTGTCATTTGGGATGCAGACTGGGTCCTTTGGGATAAAGCTGTGTCATTTGGGATGCAGACTGGGTCATTTGGTATGTAGGCTGGGTCATTTGGGACGGAGGCTTGGTCATTTGGGATGCAGGCTGGTTAATTTGGGATGCAAGCTGGGTCATTTGGGATGAAGGCTGGGTCATTTGAGACACAGTTTGGGTGATTTGGGATGCAGGCTGGGTCATTTGGGACACAGTTGGTCATTTGGGACGCATGATGGTCATTTGGGACATTGTCTGGGTCATTTGGGATGCAGGCTGGGTCATTTGGAACACAGTTGGTCATTTGGGACGCATGATGGTCATTTGGGACATTGTCTGGGTCATTTGGGATGCAGACTGGTTATTTTGGGATGCAGGCTGGGTCATCTGGAATGCAGACTGGGTCATTTGGGATGCAGGCTGGGTCATTTGGGACTCAGCTGTGTCATTTGGGATGCAGGCTAGGTCATTTGGTAAGTAGGCTGGGTCATTTGGTATGTAGGCTGGGTCATTTGGGACGCAGGCTGGGTCATTTGGGATGCACGCTGGTTAATTTGGGATGCAAGCTGGGTCATTTGGGATGAAGGCTGGGTCATTTGGGAGACAGTTTGGGTGATTTGGGATGCAGGCTGGTTAATTTGGGATGCAATCTGGTTGGGATGCAATCAGATTGGTCATTTGGGACACATGATGGACATTTAGGACGACGTCTGGGTCATTTGGGATGCAGGCTGGGTCATTTGGGACGCAGGCTGGGTCATTTGGGATGCAGGCTGGTTAATTTGGGATGCAGGCTGGGTCATTTGGAACACAGACTGGGTCATTCGGGATGCAGGCTGGTCATTTGGGACACAGTCTTGGTCATTTGGGATGCAGGCTGGTTAATTTGGGATGCAGTCTGGTTATTTTGGGATGCAAGCTGGGTCATTTGGGATGAAGGCTGGGTCATTTGGGATGCAGGCTTGTTAATTTGGGATGCAGGCTGGGTGATTTGGGATGCAGTCGGGGTCATTTGGGACACAGATTGGTCATTTGGGACACATGATGGACATTTAGGACGACGTCTGGGTCATTTGGGATGCAGGCTGGGTCATTTGGGACGCAGGCTGGGTCATTTGGGATGCAGGCTGGTTAATTTGGGATGCAGGCTGGGTCATTTGGAACATAGACTGGGTCATTTGGGATGCAGACTGGTTATTTTGGGATGCACGCTGGGTCATCTGGAATGCAGACTGGGTCCTTTGGGACACAGCGGTGTCATTTTGGATGCTGGCTAGGTCATTTGGTATGTAGTCTGGGTCATTTGGGACGCAGGCTGGGTCATTTGGGACGCAAACTGGGTCATGTGGGACGTAGGCTGGGTCATTTGGGATGCAGGCTGGTTAATTTGGGATGCAGTCTGGTTATTTTGGGATGCAAGCTGGGTCATTTGGGATGAAGGCTGGGTCATTTGGGACACAGTCTTGGTCATTTGGGATGCAGGCTGGTTAATTTGGGATGCAGTCTGGTTATTTTGGGATGCAAGCTGGGTCATTTGGGATGAAGGCTGGGTCATTTGGGATGCAGGCTGGTTAATTTGGGATGCAGGCTGGGTGATTTGGGATGCAGTCGGGGTCATTTGGGACATAGATTGGTCATTTGGGACACATGATGGACATTTAGGACGACGTCTGGGTCATTTGGGATGCAGGCTGGGTCATTTGGGACGCAGGCTGGGTCATTTGGGATGCAGGCTGGTTAATTTGGGATGCAGGCTGGGTCATTTGGAACACAGACTGGGTCATTTGGGATGCAGACTGGTTATTTTGGGATGCAGGCTGGGTCATCTGGAATGCAGACTGGGTCCTTTGGGACACAGCGGTGTCATTTTGGATGCTGGCTAGGTCATTTGGTATGTAGTCTGGGTCATTTGGGACGCAGGCTGGGTCATTTGGGACGCAAACTGGGTCATGTGGGACGTAGGCTGGGTCATTTGGGATGCAGGCTGGTTAATTTGGGATGCAGTCTGGTTATTTTGGGATGCAAGCTGGGTCATTTGGGATGAAGGCTGGGTCATTTGGGACACAGTTTGGGTGATTTGGGATGCAGGCTGGGTCATTTGGATCGCAGCCTGGGTCATTTGGGACACAGTCTGGGTTATTTGGGATGCAGGCTGGTTAATTTGGGATGCAGTCTGGTAATTTTGGGATGCAAGCTGGGTCATTTGGGATGAAGGCTGGGTCATTTGGGACACAGGCTTGGTCATTTGGGATGCAGGCTGGTTCATTTGGGATGCAGGCTGGGTCATCTGGAATGCAGCCTGGGTCATTTAGGACACAGGCTGTGTCATTTGGGACGCAACCTGGATGATTTGGGATGCAGTCTGGTTAATTTGGGATGCAGGCTGGGTCATTTGGGATGCAGGCTGGTTAATTTGGGATGCAGACTGGGTCATTTGGGACACAGGCTGGGTCATTTGGGATGCAGGCTGGGTCATTTGGGATGCAGGCTGGGTCATTTGGTATGTAAGCTGGGTCATTTGGGACGCAGGCTTGGTCATTTGGGATGCAGGCTAGGTCATTTGGTATGTAGTCTAGGTCATTTGGGACGCAGGCTTGGTCATTTGGTAAGTAGGCTGGGTCATTTGGGACGCAGGCTGGGTCATTTGGGACGCAGGCTTGGTCATTTGGGATGCAGGCTGGTTAATTTGGGATGCAAGCTGGGTCATTTGGGATGAAGGCTGGGTCATTTGGGACACAGTTTGGGTGATTTGGGATGCAGGCTGGGTCATTTGGGACACAGTTGGTCATTTGGGACGCATGATGGTCATTTGGGACATTGTCTCTGTCATTTGGGATGCAGGCTGGGTCATTTGGAACACAGACTGGGTCATTTGGGATGCAGACTGGTTATTTTGGGATGCAGGCTGGGTCATCTGGAATGCAGACTGGGTCATTTGGGATGCAGGCTGGTTAATTTGGGATGCAGGCTGGGTCATTTGGAACACAGACTGGGTCATTTGGGATGCAGACTGGTTATTTTGGGATGCAGGCTGGGTCATTTGGTATGTAGTCTAGGTCATTTGGGATGCAGGCTGGGTCATTTGGGACGCAGACTGGGTCATTTGGGACGTAGGCTGGGTCATTTGGGATGCAGGCTGGTTAATTTGGGATGCAGGTTGGGTCATTTGGGATGCAGACTGGGTCATTCGGGATGCAGGCTGGTCATTTGGGACACAGTCTTGGTCATTTGGGATGCAGGCTGGTTAATTTGGGATGCAGTCTGGTTATTTTGGGATGCAAGCTGGGTCATTTGGGATGAAGGCTGGGTCATTTGGGATGCAGGCTGGTTAATTTGGGATGCAGGCTGGGTGATTTGGGATGCAGTCGGGGTCATTTGGGACACAGATTGGTCATTTGGGACACATGATGGACATTTAGGACGACGTCTGGGTCATTTGGGATGCAGGCTGGGTCATTTGGGACGCAGGCTGGGTCATTTGGGATGCAGGCTGGTTAATTTGGGATGCAGGCTGGGTCATTTGGAACACAGACTGGGTCATTTGGGATGCAGACTGGTTATTTTGGGATGCAGGCTGGGTCATCTGGAATGCAGACTGGGTCCTTTGGGACACAGCGGTGTCATTTTGGATGCTGGCTAGGTCATTTGGTATGTAGTCTGGGTCATTTGCGACGCAGGCTGGGTCATTTGGGACGCAAACTGGGTCATGTGGGACGTAGGCTGGGTCATTTGGGATGCAGGCTGGTTAATTTGGGATGCAGTCTGGTTATTTTGGGATGCAAGCTGGGTCATTTGGGATGAAGGCTGGGTCATTTGGGACACAGTTTGGGTGATTTGGGATGCAGGCTGGGTCATTTGGGACGCAGCCTGGGTCATTTGGGACACAGTCTGGGTTATTTGGGATGCAGGCTGGTTAATTTGGGATGCAGTCTGGTAATTTTGGGATGCAAGCTGGGTCATTTGGGATGAAGGCTGGGTCATTTGGGACACAGGCTTGGTCATTTGGGATGCAGGCTGGTTCATTTGGGATGCAGGCTGGGTCATCTGGAATGCAGCCTGGGTCATTTAGGACACAGGCTGTGTCATTTGGGATGCAGACTGGGTCCTTTGGATACAGCTGTTTCATTTGGGATGCAGGCTGGGTCATTTGGTATGTAGGCTGGGTCATTTGGGACGCAGGCTTGGTCATTTGGGATGCAGGCTGGTTAACTTGGGATGCAAGCTGGGTCATTTGGGATGAAGGCTGGGTCATTTGGGACACAGTTTGGGTGATTTGGGATGCAGGCTGGGTCATTTGGGACACAGTTGGTCATTTGGGACGCATGATGGTCATTTGGGACAATGTCTGGGTCATTTGGGATGCAGGCTGGGTCATTTGGAACACAGACTGGGTCATTTGGGATGCAGACTGGTTATTTTGGGATGCAGGCTGGGTCATCTGGAATGCAGACTGGGTCCTTTGGGACACAGCTGTGTCATTTTGGATGCTGGCTAGGTCATTTGGTATGTAGTCTAGGTCATTTGGGATGCAGGCTGGGTCATTTGGGACGCAGACTGGGTCATTTGGGACGTAGGCTGGTTAATTTGGGATGCAGGCTGGTTAATTTGGGATGCAGATTGGGTCATTTGGGATGCAGACTGGGTCATTCGGGATGCAGGCTGGTCATTTGGGACACAGTCTGGGTCATTTGGGATGCAGGCTGGTTAATTTGGGATGCAGTCTGGTTATTTTGGGATGCAAGCTGGGTCATTTGGGATGAAGGCTGGGTCATTTGGGATGCAGTCTGGTTATTTTGGGATGCAAGCTGGGTCATTTGGGATGAAGGCTGGGTCATTTGGGATGCAGGCTGGTTAATTTGGGATGCAGGCTGGGTGATTTGGGATGCAGTCGGGGTCATTTGGGACACAGATTGGTAATTTGGGACACATGGTGGACATGTGGCTAGGTCATTTGGTATGTAGTCTGGGTCATTTGGGACGCAGGCTGGGTCATTTGGGACGCAAACTGGGTCATGTGGGACGTAGGCTGGGTCATTTGGGATGCAGGCTGGTTAATTTGGGATGCAGTCTGGTTATTTTGGGATGCAAGCTGGGTCATTTGGGATGAAGGCTGGGTCATTTGGGACACAGTTTGGGTGATTTGGGATGCAGGCTGGGTCATTTGGGACACAGTCTGGGTTATTTGGGATGCAGGCTGGTTAATTTGGGATGCAGTCTGGTAATTTTGGGATGCAAGCTGGGTCATTTGGGATGAAGGCTGGGTCATTTGGGACACAGGCTTGGTCATTTGGGATGCAGGCTGGTTCATTTGGGATGCAGGCTGGGTCATCTGGAATGCAGCCTGGGTCATTTAGGACACAGGCTGTGTCATTTGGGATGCAGACTGGGTCCTTTGGATACAGCTGTGTCATTTGGGATGCAGGCTGGGTCATTTGGTATGTAGGCTGGGTCATTTGGGACGCAGGCTTGGTCATTTGGGATGCAGGCTGGTTAACTTGGGATGCAAGCTGGGTCATTTGGGATGAAGGCTGGGTCATTTGGGACACAGTTTGGGTGATTTGGGATGCAGGCTGGGTCATTTGGGACACAGTTGGTCATTTGGGACGCATGATGGTCATTTGGGACAATGTCTGGGTCATTTGGGATGCAGGCTGGGTCATTTGGAACACAGACTGGGTCATTTGGGATGCAGACTGGTTATTTTGGGATGCAGGCTGGGTCATCTGGAATGCAGACTGGGTCCTTTGGGACACAGCTGTGTCATTTTGGATGCTGGCTAGGTCATTTGGTATGTAGTCTAGGTCATTTGGGATGCAGGCTGGGTCATTTGGGACGCAGACTGGGTCATTTGGGACGTAGGCTGGTTAATTTGGGATGCAGGCTGGTTAATTTGGGATGCAGATTGGGTCATTTGGGATGCAGACTGGGTCATTCGGGATGCAGGCTGGTCATTTGGGACACAGTCTGGGTCATTTGGGATGCAGGCTGGTTAATTTGGGATGCAGTCTGGTTATTTTGGGATGCAAGCTGGGTCATTTGGGATGAAGGCTGGGTCATTCGGGATGCAGTCTGGTTATTTTGGGATGCAAGCTGGGTCATTTGGGATGAAGGCTGGGTCATTTGGGATGCAGGCTGGTTAATTTGGGATGCAGGCTGGGTGATTTGGGATGCAGTCGGGGTCATTTGGGACACAGATTGGTCATTTGGGACACATGGTGGACATTTAGGACGACGTCTGGGTCATTTGGGATGCAGGCTGGGTCATTTGGGACGCAGGCTGGGTCATTTGCGATGCTGGCTGGTTAATTTGGGATGCAGGCTGGGTCATTTGGGATGCAGACTGGGTCATTTGGGACACAGATGGTCATTTGGGACGAATGACGGTCATTTGGGACATTGTCTGGGTCATTTGGGATGCAGGCTGGGTCATTTGGAACACAGACTGGGTCATTTGGGACGTAGGCTGGGTCATTTTGGATGCTGGCTAGGTCATTTGGTATGTAGTCTGGGTCATTTGGGACGCAGGCTGGGTCATTTGGGACGCAGACTGGGTCATTTGGGACGTAGGCTGGGTCATTTGGGATGCAGGCTGGTTAATTTGCGATGCAGGTTGGGTCATTTGGGATGCAGACTGGGTCATTCGGGATGCAGGCTGGGTCATTTGGGACACAGTCTGGGTCATTTGGGATGCAGGCTGGGTCATTTGGGACGCAGACTGGGTCATTTGGGACGTAGGCTGGGTCATTTGGGATGCAGGCTGGTTAATTTGGGATGCCAGTGGGGTCATTTGGGATGCAGGCTGGGTCATTTGGGACGCAGGCTGGGTCATTTGGGATGCTGGCTGGTTAATTTGGGATGCAGGCTGGGTCATTTGGGATGCAGACTGGGTCATTTGGGACACAGATGGTCATTTGGGACGCATGATGGTCATTTGGGACATTGTCTGGGTCATTTGGGATGCAGGCTGGGTCATTTGGAACACAGACTGGGTCATTTGGGACGTAGGCTGGGTCATTTTGGATGCTGGCTAGGTCATTTGGTATGTAGTCTGGGTCATTTGGGACGCAGACTGGGTCATTTGGGACGCAGACTGGGTCATTTGGGATGTAGGCTGGGTCATTTGGGATGCAGGCTGGTTAATTTGCGATGCAGGTTGGTTCAGTGGGGATGCAGACTGGGTCATTCGGGATGCAGGCTGGGTCATTTGAGACACAGACTGGGTCATTTGGGATGCAGACTGGGTCATTCGGGATGCAGGCTGGGTCATTTGGGACACAGTCTGGGTCATTTGGGATGCAGGCTGGGTCATTTGGGATGCAGGCTGGGTCATTTGGGACACAGTCTGGGTCATTTGGGATGCAGGCTGGTTAATTTGGGATGCAGTCTGGTTATTTTGGGATGCAGTCTGGTTATTTTGGGATGCAAGCCGGGTCATTTGGGATGAAGGCTGGGTCATTTGGGACACAGTTTGGGTGATTTGGGATGCAGGCTGGGTCATTTGGGACGCAAGCTGGGTCATTTGGGACGCAACCTGGATCATTTGGGACACAGTTGGTCATTTGGGATGCATGATGGTCATTTGGGACAATGTCTGGGTCATTTGGGATGCAGGCTGGGTCATTTGGAACACAGACTGGGTCATTTGGGATGCAGACTGGTTATTTTGGGATGCAGGCTGGGTCATCTGGAATGCAGACTGGGTCCTTTGGGACACAGCTGTGTCATTTTGGATGCTGGCTAGGTCATTTGGTATGTAGTCTAGGTCATTTGGGATGCAGGCTGGGTCATTTGGGACGCAGACTGGGTCATTTGGGACGTAGGCTGGTTAATTTGGGATGCAGGCTGGTTAATTTGGGATGCAGATTGGGTCATTTGGGATGCAAACTGGGTCATTCGGGATGCAGGCTGGTCATTTGGGACACAGTCTGGGTCATTTGGGATGCAGGCTGGTTAATTTGGGATGCAGTCTGGTTATTTTGGGATGCAAGCTGGGTCATTTGGGATGAAGGCTGGGTCATTTGGGATGCAGTCTGGTTATTTTGGGATGCAAGCTGGGTCATTTGGGATGAAGGCTGGGTCATTTGGGATGCAGGCTGGTTAATTTGGGATGCAGGCTGGGTGATTTGGGATGCAGTCGGGGTCATTTGGTACACAGATTGGTCATTTGGGACACATGATGGACATTTAGGACGACGTCTGGGTCATTTGGGATGCAGACTGGGTCATTTGGGACGCAGGCTGGGTCATTTGGGATGCAGGCTGGTTAATTTGGGATGCAGGCTGGGTCATTTGGGACGCAGACTGGGCCATTTGGGACACAGTTGGTCATTTGGGACACATGATGGACATTTAGGACGACGTCTGGGTCATTTGGGATGCAGACTGGGTCATTTGGGACGCAGGCTGGGTCATTTGGGATGCAGGCTGGTTAATTTGGGATGCAGGCTGGGTCATTTGGGACGCAGACTGGGTCATTTGGGACACAGTTGGTCATTTGGGACCCATGATGGTCATTTGGGACATTGTCTGGGTCATTTGGGATGCAGGCTGGGTCATTTGGAACACACGCTGGGTCATTTTGGATGCAGACTGGTCATTTTGGATGCTGGCTAGGTCATTTGGTATGTAGTCTAGGTCATTTGGGATGCAGGCTGGGTCATTTGGGACGCAGACTGGGTCATTTGGGACGTAGGCTGGTTAATTTGGGATGCAGGCTGGTTAATTTGGGATGCAGATTGGGTCATTTGGGATGCAAACTGGGTCATTCGGGATGCAGGCTGGTCATTTGGGACACAGTCTGGGTCATTTGGGATGCAGGCTGGTTAATTTGGGATGCAGTCTGGTTATTTTGGGATGCAAGCTGGGTCATTTGGGATGAAGGCTGGGTCATTTGGGATGCAGTCTGGTTATTTTGGGATGCAAGCTGGGTCATTTGGGATGAAGGCTGGGTCATTTGGGATGCAGGCTGGTTAATTTGGGATGCAGGCTGGGTGATTTGGGATGCAGGCTGGGTCATTTGGGACGCAGACTGGGTCATTTGGGACGTAGGCTGGTTAATTTGGGATGCAGGCTGGTTAATTTGGGATGCAGATTGGGTCATTTGGGATGCAAACTGGGTCATTCGGGATGCAGGCTGGTCATTTGGGACACAGTCTGGGTCATTTGGGATGCAGGCTGGTTAATTTGGGATGCAGTCTGGTTATTTTGGGATGCAAGCTGGGTCATTTGGGATGAAGGCTGGGTCATTTGGGATGCAGTCTGGTTATTTTGGGATGCAAGCTGGGTCATTTGGGATGAAGGCTGGGTCATTTGGGATGCAGGCTGGTTAATTTGGGATGCAGGCTGGGTGATTTGGGATGCAGTCGGGGTCATTTGGTACACAGATTGGTCATTTGGGACACATGATGGACATTTAGGACGACGTCTGGGTCATTTGGGATGCAGACTGGGTCATTTGGGACGCAGGCTGGGTCATTTGGGATGCAGGCTGGTTAATTTGGGATGCAGGCTGGGTCATTTGGGACGCAGACTGGGCCATTTGGGACACACGCTGGGTCATTTTGGATGCAGACTGGTCATTTTGGATGCTGGCTAGGTCATTTGGTATGTAGTCTAGGTCATTTGGGATGCAGGCTGGGTCATTTGGGACGCAGACTGGGTCATTTGGGACGTAGGCTGGTTAATTTGGGATGCAGGCTGGTTAATTTGGGATGCAGATTGGGTCATTTGGGATGCAAACTGGGTCATTCGGGATGCAGGCTGGTCATTTGGGACACAGTCTGGGTCATTTGGGATGCAGGCTGGTTAATTTGGGATGCAGTCTGGTTATTTTGGGATGCAAGCTGGGTCATTTGGGATGAAGGCTGGGTCATTTGGGATGCAGTCTGGTTATTTTGGGATGCAAGCTGGGTCATTTGGGATGAAGGCTGGGTCATTTGGGATGCAGGCTGGTTAATTTGGGATGCAGGCTGGGTGATTTGGGATGCAGGCTGGGTCATTTGGGACGCAGACTGGGTCATTTGGGACGTAGGCTGGTTAATTTGGGATGCAGGCTGGTTAATTTGGGATGCAGATTGGGTCATTTGGGATGCAAACTGGGTCATTCGGGATGCAGGCTGGTCATTTGGGACACAGTCTGGGTCATTTGGGATGCAGGCTGGTTAATTTGGGATGCAGTCTGGTTATTTTGGGATGCAAGCTGGGTCATTTGGGATGAAGGCTGGGTCATTTGGGATGCAGTCTGGTTATTTTGGGATGCAAGCTGGGTCATTTGGGATGAAGGCTGGGTCATTTGGGATGCAGGCTGGTTAATTTGGGATGCAGGCTGGGTGATTTGGGATGCAGTCGGGGTCATTTGGTACACAGATTGGTCATTTGGGACACATGATGGACATTTAGGACGACGTCTGGGTCATTTGGGATGCAGACTGGGTCATTTGGGACGCAGGCTGGGTCATTTGGGATGCAGGCTGGTTAATTTGGGATGCAGGCTGGGTCATTTGGGACGCAGACTGGGCCATTTGGGACACAGTTGGTCATTTGGGACACATGATGGACATTTAGGACGACGTCTGGGTCATTTGGGATGCAGACTGGGTCATTTGGGACGCAGGCTGGGTCATTTGGGATGCAGGCTGGTTAATTTGGGATGCAGGCTGGGTCATTTGGGACGCAGACTGGGTCATTTGGGACACAGTTGGTCATTTGGGACCCATGATGGTCATTTGGGACATTGTCTGGGTCATTTGGGATGCAGGCTGGGTCATTTGGAACACAGGCTGGGTCATTTTGGATGCAGACTGGTTATTTTGGGATGCAGGCTGAGTCATCTGGAATGCAGACTGGGTCCTTTTGGACACAGCTGTGTCATTTTGGATGCTGGCTAGGTCATTTGGTATGTAGTCTGGGTCATTTGGGACGGAGGCTGGGTCATTTGGGACGCAGACTGGGTCATTTGGGACGTAGGCTGGGTCATTTGGGATGCAGGCTGGTTAATTTGGGATGCAGGTTGGGTCATTTGGGATGCAGACTGGGTCATTCGGGATGCAGGCTGGGTCATTTGGGACACAGTCTGGGTCATTTGGGATGCAGGCTGGGTCATTTGGGATGCAGGCTGGGTCATTTGGGACACAGTCTGGGTCATTTGGGATGCAGGCTGGTTAATTTGGGATGCAGTCTGGTTATTTTGGGATGCAAGCCGGGTCATTTGGGATGAAGGCTGGGTCATTTGGGACACAGTTTGGGTGATTTGGGATGCAGGCTGGGTCATTTGGGACGCAAGCTGGTTAATTTGGGATGCAGACTGGGTCATTTGGGATGCAGGCTGGTCATTTGGGACACAGTCTGGGTCATTTGGGATGCAGGCTGGTTAATTTGGGATGCAGTCTGGTTATTTTGGGATGCAAGCTGGGTCATTTGGGATGAAGGCTGGGTCATTTGGGATGCAGGCTGGTTAATTTGGGATGCAGGCTGGGTGATTTGGGATGCAGTCGGGGTCATTTGGGACACAGATTGGTCATTTGGGACACATGATGGACATTTAGGACGACGTCTGGGTCATTTGGGATGCAGACTGGGTCATTTGGGACGCAGGCTGGGTCATTTGGGATGCAGGCTGGTTAATTTGGGATGCAGGCTGGGTCATTTGGGACGCAGGCTGGGTCATTTGGGACGCAGTTGGTCATTTGGGACACATGATGGACATTTAGGACGACGTCTGGGTCATTTGGGATGCAGACTGGGTCATTTGGGACGCAGGCTGGGTCATTTGGGATGCAGGCTGGTTAATTTGGGATGCAGGCTGGGTCATTTGGGACGCAGACTGGGTCATTTGGGACACAGTTGGTCATTTGGAACCCATGATGGTCATTTGGGACATTGTCTGGGTCATTTGGGATGCAGGCTGGGTCATTTGGAACACAGGCTGGGTCATTTGGGATGCAGACTGGTTATTTTGGGATGCAGGCTGAGTCATCTGGAATGCAGACTGGGTCCTTTTGGACACAGCTGTGTCATTTTGGATGCTGGCTAGGTCATTTGGTATGTAGTCTGGGTCATTTGGGACGGAGGCTGGGTCATTTGGGATGCAGGCTGGTTAATTTGGGATGCAGGTTGGGTCATTTGGGATGCAGACTGGGTCATTCGGGATGCAGGCTGGGTCATTTGGGACACAGTCTGGGTCATTTGGGATGCAGGCTGGGTCATTTGGGATGCAGGCTGGGTCATTTGGGACACAGTCTGGGTCATTTGGGATGCAGGCTGGTTAATTTGGGATGCAGTCTGGTTATTTTGGGATGCAAGCCGGGTCATTTGGGATGAAGGCTGGGTCATTTGGGACACAGTTTGGGTGATTTGGGATGCAGGCTGGGTCATTTGGGACGCAGGCTGGGTCATTTGGGACGCAACCTGGATCATTTGGGATGCAGTCTGGTTAATTTGGGATGCAGGCTGGGTCATTTGGGATGCAGGCTGGTTAATTTGGGATGCAGACTGGGTCATTTGGGACACAGGCTGGGTCATTTGGGATGCAGGCTGGTTCATTTGGGATGCAGGCTAGGTCATCTGGAATGCAGCCTGGGTCATTTAGGACACAGGCTGTGTCATTTGGGATGCAGGCTGGGTCATTTGGTATGTAGGCTGGGTCATTTGGGACGCAGACTGGGTCATTTGGGATGCAGGCTGGTTAATTTGGGATGCAAGCTGGGTCATTTGGGATGAAGGCTGGGTCATTTGGGACACAGATTGGGTGATTTGGGATGCAGGCTGGGTCATTTGGGACACAGATGGTCATTTGGGACGCATGATGGTCATTTGGGACATTGTCTGGGTCATTTGGGATGCAGGCTGGGTCATTTGGAACACAGACTGGGTCATTTGGGATGCAGACTGGTTATTTTGGGATGCAGGCTGGGTCATTTGGGACGTAGGCTGGGTCATTTTGGATGCTGGCTTGGTCATTTGGTATGTAGTCTGGGTCATTTGGGACGCAGGCTGGGTCATTTGGGACGCAGACTGGGTCATTTGGGACGTAGGCTGGGTCATTTGGGATGCAGGCTGGTTAATTTGCGATGCAGGTTGGGTCATTTGGGATGCAGACTGGGTCATTCGCGATGCAGGCTGGGTCATTTGGGACACAGTCTGGGTCATTTGGGATGCAGGCTGGTTAATTTGGGATGCAGTCTGGTTATTTTGGGATGCAAGCTGGGTCATTTGGGATGAAGGCTGGGTCATTTGGGACACAGTTTGGGTGATTTGGGATGCAGGCTGGGTCATTTGGGACGCAGGCTGGGTCATTTGGGACGCAACCTGGATCATTTAGGATGCAGTCTGGTTAATTTGGGATGCAGGCTGGGTCATTTGGGATGCAGGCTGGTTGATTTGGGATGCAGACTGGGTCATTTGGGACACAGGCTGGGTCATTTGGGATGCAGGCTGGTTCATTTGGGATGCAGGCTGGGTCATCTGGAATGCAGCCTGGGTCATTTAGGACACAGGCTGTGTCATTTGGGATGCAGACTGGGTCCTTTGGGATACAGCTGTGTCATTTGGGATGCAGGCTGGGTCATTTGGGACGCAGGCTTGGTCATTTGGGATGCAGGCTGGTTAATTTGGGATGCAAGCTGGGTCATTTGGGATGAAGGCTGGGTCATTTGGGACACAGTTGGTCATTTGGGACGCATGATGGTCATTTGGGACAATGTCTGGGTCATTTGGGATGCAGGCTGGGTCATTTGGAACACAGACTGGGTCATTTGGGATGCAGCCTGGTTATTTTGGGATGCAGGCTGGGTCATTTGGGACGTAGGCTGGGTCATTTGGGATGCAGGCTGGTTAATTTGGGATGCAGGTTGGGTCATTTGGGATGCAGACTGGGTCATTCGGGATGCAGGCTGGTCATTTGGGACACAGTCTGGGTCATTTGGGATGCAGGCTGGTTAATTTGGGATGCAGTCTGGTTATTTTGGGATGCAAGCTGGGTCATTTGGGATGAAGGCTGGGTCATTTGGGATGCAGTCTGGTTAATTTGGGATGCAGTCTGGTTATTTTGGGATGCAAGCTGGGTCATTTGGGATGAAGGCTGGGTCATTTGGGATGCAGTCTGGTTATTTTGGGATGCAGGCTGGTTAATTTGGGATGCAGGCTGGGTGATTTGGGATGCAGTCGGGGTCATTTGGGACACAGATTGGTCATTTGGGACACATAGTGGACATTTAGGACGACGTCTGGGTCATTTGGGATGCAGGCTGGGTCATTTGGGACGCAGGCTGGGTCATTTGGGATGCAGGCTGGGTCATTTGGGATGCTGGCTGGTTAATTTGGGATGCAGGCTGGGTCATTTGGGATGCAGACTGGGTCATTTGGGACACAGGTGGTCATTTGGGACGCATGATGGTCATTTGGGACATTGTCTGGGTCATTTGGGATGCAGGCTGGGTCATTTGGAACACAGACTGGGTCATTTGGGACGTAGGCTGGGTCATTTTGGATGCTGGCTAGGTCATTTTGTATGTAGTCTGGGTCATTTGGGATGCTGGCTAGGTCATTTGGGACGCAGACTGGGTCATTTGGGACGTAGGCTGGGTCATTTGGGATGCAGGCTGGTTAATTTGCGATGCAGGTTGGGTCATTTGGGATGCAGACTGGGTCATTCGGGATGCAGGCTGGGTCATTTGGGACACAGTCTGGGTCATTTGGGATGCAGGCTGGTTAATTTGGGATGCAGTCTGGTTAATTTGGAATGCAAGCTGGGTCATTTGGGATGAAGGCTGGGTCATTTGGGACACAGTTTGGGTGATTTGGGATGCAGTCTGGGTCATTTGGGACGCAGACTGGGTCATTTGGGACATAGGCTGGGTCATTTGGGATGCAAGCTGGTTAATTTGGGATGCAGGTTGGGTCATTTGGGATGCAGACTGGGTCATTCGGGATGCAGTCTGGTCATTTGGGACACAGTCTGGGTCATTTGGGATGCAGGCTGGTTAATTTGGGATGCAGTCTGGTTATTTTGGGATGCAAGCTGGGTCATTTGGGATGAAGGCTGGGTCATTTGGGATGCAGGCTGGTTAATTTGGGATGCAGGCTGGGTGATTTGGGATGCAGTCGGGGTCATTTGGGACACATGATGGACATTTAGGACGACGTCTGGGTCATTTGGGATGCAGACTGGGTCATTTGGGACGCAGGCTGGGTCATTTGGGATGCAGGCTGGTTAATTTGGGATGCAGGCTGGGTCATTTGGGACGCAGACTGGGTCATTTGGGACACAGTTGGTCATTTGGGACGCATAATGGTCATTTGGGACATTGTCTGGGTCATTTGGAACACAGGCTGGGTCATTTGGGATGCAGACTGGTTATTTTGGGATGCAGGCTGGGTCATCTGGAATGCAGACTGGGTCCTTTTGGACACAGCTGTGTCATTTTGGATGCTGGCTAGGTCATTTGGTATGTAGTCTGGGTCATTTGGGACGGAGGCTGGGTCATTTGGGACGCAGCCTGGGTCATTTGGGACGTAGGCTGGGTCATTTGGGATGCAGGCTGGTTAATTTGGGATGCAGGTTGGGTCATTTGGGATGCAGACTGGGTCATTCGGGATGCAGGCTGGGTCATTTGGGATGCAAGCTGGGTCATTTGGGATGAAGGCTGGGTCATTTGGGACACAGTTTGGGTGATTTGGGATGCAGGCTGGGTCATTTGGGACACAGATGGTCATTTGGGACGCATGATGGTCATTTGGGACATTGTCTGGGTCATTTGGGATGCAGGCTGGGTCATTTGGAACACAGACTGGGTCATTTGGGATGCAGACTGGTTATTTTGGGATGCAGGCTGGGTCATTTGGGACGTAGGCTGGGTCATTTTGGATGCTGGCTAGGTCATTTGGTATATAGTCTGGGTCATTTGGGACGCAGGCTGGGTCATTTGGGACGCAGACTGGGTCATTTGGGACGTAGGCTGGGTCATTTGGGATGCAGGCTGGTTAATTTGCGATGCAGGTTGGGTCATTTGGGATGCAGACTGGGTCATTCGCGATGCAGGCTGGGTCATTTGGGACACAGTCTGGGTCATTTGGGACGTAGGCTGGGTCATTTGGGATGCAGGCTGGTTAATTTGGGATGCAGGTTGGGTCATTTGGGATGCAGACTGGGTCATTCGGGATGCAGGCTGGGTCATTTGGGATGCAAGCTGGGTCATTTGGGATGAAGGCTGGGTCATTTGGGACAAAGTTTGGGTGATTTGGGATGCAAGCTGGGTCATTTGGGACACAGATGGTCATTTGGGACGCATGATGGTCATTTGGGACATTGTCTGGGTCATTTGGGATGCAGGCTGGGTCATTTGGAACACAGACTGGGTCATTTGGGATGCAGACTGGTTATTTTGGGATGCAGGCTGGGTCATTTGGGACGTAGGCTGGGTCATTTTGGATGCTGGCTAGGTCATTTGGTATATAGTCTGGGTCATTTGGGACGCAGGCTGGGTCATTTGGGACGCAGACTGGGTCATTTGGGACGTAGGCTGGGTCATTTGGGATGCAGGCTGGTTAATTTGCGATGCAGGTTGGGTCATTTGGGATGCAGACTGGGTCATTCGCGATGCAGGCTGGGTCATTTGGGACACAGTCTGGGTCATTTGGGATGCAGGCTGGTTAATTTGGGATGCAGTCTGGTTATTTTGGGATGCAAGCTGGGTCATTTGGGATGAAGGCTGGGTCATTTGGGACACAGGCTGGGTCATTTGGGATGCAGGCTGGGTCATTTGGGACGCAGGCTGGGTCATTTGGGACGCAACCTGGATCATTTAGGATGCAGTCTGGTTAATTTGGGATGCAGGCTGGGTCATTTGGGATGCAGGCTGGTTAATTTGGGATGCAGACTGGGTCATTTGGGACACAGGCTGGGTCATTTGGGATGCAGGCTGGTTCATTTGGGATGCAGGCTGGGTCATCTGGAATGCAGCCTGGGTCATTTAGGACACAGGCTGTGTCATTTGGGATGCAGACTGGGTCCTTTGGGATACAGCTGTGTCATTTGGGATGCAGGCTGGGTCATTTGGTATGTAGGCTGGGTCATTTGGGACGCAGGCTTGGTCATTTGGGATGCAGGCTGGTTAATTTGGGATGCAAGCTGGGTCATTTGGGATGAAGGCTGGGTCATTTGGGACACAGTTTGGGTGATTTGGGATGCAGGCTGGGTCATTTGGGACACAGCTGGTAATTTGGGACGCATGATGGTCATTTGGGACAATGTCTGGGTCATTTGGGATGCAGGCTGGGTCATTTGGAACACAGACTGGGTCATTTGGGATGCAGCCTGGTTATTTTGGGATGCAGGCTGGGTCATTTGGGACGTAGGCTGGGTCATTTGGGATGCAGGCTGGTTAATTTGGGATGCAGGTTGGGTCATTTGGGATGCAGACTGGGTCATTCGGGATGCAGGCTGGTCATTTGGGACACAGTCTGGGTCATTTGGGATGCAGGCTGGTTAATTTGGGATGCAGTCTGGTTATTTTGGGATGCAAGCTGGGTCATTTGGGATGAAGGCTGGGTCATTTGGGATGCAGTCTGGTTATTTTGGGATGCAAGCTGGGTCATTTGGGATGAAGGCTGGGTCATTTGGGATGCAGGCTGGTTAATTTGGGATGCAGGCTGGGTGATTTGGGATGCAGTCGGGGTCATTTGGGACACAGATTGGTCATTTGGGACACATAGTGGACATTTAGGACGACGTCTGGGTCATTTGGGATGCAGGCTGGGTCATTTGGGATGCTGGCTGGTTAATTTGGGATGCAGGCTGGGTCATTTGGGATGCAGACTGGGTCATTTGGGACACAGGTGGTCATTTGGGATGCATGATGGTCATTTGGGACATTGTCTGGGTCATTTGGGATGCAGGCTGGGTCATTTGGAACACAGACTGGGTCATTTGGGACGTAGGCTGGGTCATTTTGGATGCTGGCTAGGTCATTTGGTATGTAGTCTGGGTCATTTGGGATGCTGGCTAGGTCATTTGGGACGCAGACTGGGTCATTTGGGACGTAGGCTGGGTCATTTGGGATGCAGGCTGGTTAATTTGCGATGCAGGTTGGGTCATTTGGGATGCAGACTGGGTCATTCGGGATGCAGGCTGGGTCATTTGGGACGCAGGCTGGGTCATTTGGGATGCAGGCTGGTTAATTTGGGATGCAGGCTGGGTCATTTGGGACGCAGACTGGGTCATTTGGGACACAGTTGGTCATTTGGGACGCATATTGGTCATTTGGGACATTGTCTGGGTCATTTGGGATGCAGGCTGGGTCATTTGGAACACAGGCTGGGTCATTTGGGATGCAGACTGGTTATTTTGGGATGCAGGCTGGGTCATCTGGAATGCAGACTGGGTCCTTTTGGACACAGCTGTGTCATTTTGGATGCTGGCTAGGTCATTTGGTATGTAGTCTGGGTCATTTGGGACGGAGGCTGGGTCATTTGGGACGCAGCCTGGGTCATTTGGGACGTAGGCTGGGTCATTTGGGATGCAGGCTGGTTAATTTGGGATGCAGGTTGGGTCATTTGGGATGCAGACTGGGTCATTCGGGATGCAGGCTGGGTCATTTGGGACACAGTCTGGGTCATTTGGGATGCAGGCTGGGTCATTTGGGATGCAGGCTGTGTCATTTGGGACACAGTCTGGGTCATTTGGGATGCAGGCTGGTTAATTTGGGATGCAGGCTGGTTAATTTGGGATGCAGTCTGGTTATTTTGGGATGCAAGCCGGGTCATTTGGGATGAAGGCTGGGTCATTTGGGACACAGTTTGGGTGATTTGGGATGCAGGCTGGGTCATTTGGGACGCAGGCTGGGTCATTTGGGACGCATCCTGGATCATTTGGGATGCAGTCTGGTTAATTTGGGATGCAGGCTGGGTCATTTGGGATTCAGGCTGGTTAATTTGGGATGCAGACTGGGTCATTTGGGACACAGGCTGGGTCATTTGGGATGCAGGCTGGTTCATTTGGGATGCAGGCTAGGTCATCTGGAATGCAGCCTGGGTCATTTAGGACACAGGCTGTGTCATTTGGGATGCAGGCTGGGTCATTTGGTATGTAGGCTGGGTCATTTGGGACGCAGGCTGGGTCATTTGGGATGCAGGCTGGTTAATTTGGGATGCAAGCTGGGTCATTTGGGATGAAGGCTGGGTCATTTGGGAGAGAGTTTGGGTGATTTGGGATGCAGGCTGGGTCATTTGGGACACAGATGGTCATTTGGGACGCATGATGGTCATTTGGGACATTGTCTGGGTCATTTGGGATGCAGGCTGGGTCATTTGGAACACAGACTGGGTCATTTGGGATGCAGACTGGTTATTTTGGGATGCAGGCTGGGTCATTTGGGACGCAGGCTGGGTCATTTGGGACGTAGGCTGGGTCATCTGGGATGCAGGATGGTTAATTTGGGATGCAGGTTGGGTCATTTGGGATGCAGGCTGGTTAATTTGGAATGCAGTCTGATTATTTTGGGATGCAAGCTGGGTCATTTGGGATGAAGGCTGGGTCATTTGGGACACAGTTTGGGTGATTTGGGATGCAGGCTGGGTCATTTGGGACATTGTCTGGGTCATTTGTGATGCAGGCTGGGTCATTTGGAACACAGACTGGGTCACTTGGGATGCAGACTGGTTATTTTGGGATGCAGGCTGGGTCATCTGGAATGCAGACTGGGTCCTTTTGGACACAGCTGTGTCATTTTGGATGCTGGCTAGGTCATTTGGTATGTAGTCTGGGTCATTTGGGACGGAGGCTGGGTCATTTGGGACGCAGCCTGGGTCATTTGGGACGTATATTGGTCATTTGGGACATTGTCTGGGTCATTTGGGATGCAGGCTGGGTCATTTGGAACACAGGCTGGGTCATTTGGGATGCAGACTGGTTATTTTGGGATGCAGGCTGGGTCATCTGGAATGCAGACTGGGTCCTTTTGGACACAGCTGTGTCATTTTGGATGCTGGCTAGGTCATTTGGTATGTAGTCTGGGTCATTTGGGACGGAGGCTGGGTCATTTGGGACGCAGCCTGGGTCATTTGGGACGTAGGCTGGGTCATTTGGGATGCAGGCTGGTTAATTTGGGATGCAGGTTGGGTCATTTGGGATGCAGACTGGGTCATTCGGGATGCAGGCTGGGTCATTTGGGACACAGTCTGGGTCATTTGGGATGCAGGCTGGGTCATTTGGGATGCAGGCTGTGTCATTTGGGACACAGTCTGGGTCATTTGGGATGCAGGCTGGTTAATTTGGGATGCAGGCTGGTTAATTTGGGATGCAGTCTGGTTATTTTGGGATGCAAGCCGGGTCATTTGGGATGAAGGCTGGGTCATTTGGGACACAGTTTGGGTGATTTGGGATGCAGGCTGGGTCATTTGGGACGCAGGCTGGGTCATTTGGGACGCATCCTGGATCATTTGGGATGCAGTCTGGTTAATTTGGGATGCAGGCTGGGTCATTTGGGATTCAGGCTGGTTAATTTGGGATGCAGACTGGGTCATTTGGGACACAGGCTGGGTCATTTGGGATGCAGGCTGGTTCATTTGGGATGCAGGCTAGGTCATCTGGAATGCAGCCTGGGTCATTTAGGACACAGGCTGTGTCATTTGGGATGCAGGCTGGGTCATTTGGTATGTAGGCTGGGTCATTTGGGACGCAGGCTGGGTCATTTGGGATGCAGGCTGGTTAATTTGGGATGCAAGCTGGGTCATTTGGGATGAAGGCTGGGTCATTTGGGAGAGAGTTTGGGTGATTTGGGATGCAGGCTGGGTCATTTGGGACACAGATGGTCATTTGGGACGCATGATGGTCATTTGGGACATTGTCTGGGTCATTTGGGATGCAGGCTGGGTCATTTGGAACACAGACTGGGTCATTTGGGATGCAGACTGGTTATTTTGGGATGCAGGCTGGGTCATTTGGGACGCAGGCTGGGTCATTTGGGACGTAGGCTGGGTCATCTGGGATGCAGGATGGTTAATTTGGGATGCAGGTTGGGTCATTTGGGATGCAGGCTGGTTAATTTGGAATGCAGTCTGATTATTTTGGGATGCAAGCTGGGTCATTTGGGATGAAGGCTGGGTCATTTGGGACACAGTTTGGGTGATTTGGGATGCAGGCTGGGTCATTTGGGACATTGTCTGGGTCATTTGTGATGCAGGCTGGGTCATTTGGAACACAGACTGGGTCACTTGGGATGCAGACTGGTTATTTTGGGATGCAGGCTGGGTCATCTGGAATGCAGACTGGGTCCTTTGGGACACAGCTGTGTCATTTTGGATGCTGGCTAGGTCATTTGGTATGTAGTCTAGGTCATTTGGGAATCAGGCTGGGTCATTTGGGACGCAGTCTGGTTATTTTGGGATGCAAGCTGGGTCATTTGGGATGAAGGCTGGGTCATTTGGGACACAGTTTGGGTGATTTGGGATGCAGGCTGGGTCATTTGGGACGCAGGCTGGGTCATTTGGTATGCAGGCTGGGTCATTTGGGACGCAGGCTGGGTCATTTGGGATGCAGACTGGTTAATTTGGGATGCAAGCTGGGTCATTTGGGATGAAGGCTGGGTCATTTGGGACACAGTTTGGGTGATTTGGGATGCAGGCTGGGTCATTTGGGACACAGGCTGGGTCATTTGGTATGTAGTCTAGGTCATTTGGGACGTAGGCTGGGTCATTTGGGATGCAGGCTGGTTAATTTGGGATGCAGGTTGGGTCATTTGGGATGCAGGCTGGTTAATTTGGGATACAGTCTGGTTATTTTGGGATGCAGGCTGGGTCATCTGGAATGCAGACTGGGTCCTTTGGGACACAGCTGTGTCATTTTGGATGCTGGCTAGGTCATTTGGTATGTAGTCTAGGTCATTTGGGATGCAGGCTGGGTCATTTGGGACGCAGACTGGGTCATTTGGGACACAGTTGGTCATTTGGGACACATGATGGACATTTAGGACGACGTCTGGGTCATTTGGGATGCAGACTGGGTGATTTGGGACGCAGGCTGGGTCATTTGGGATGCAGACTGGTTATTTTGGGATGCAGGCTGGGTCATCTGGAATGCAGACTGGGTCCTTTTGGACACAGTTGGTCATTTGGGACGCATAATGGTCATTTGGGACATTGTCTGGGTCATTTGGGATGCAGGCTGGGTCATTTGGAACACAGGCTGGGTCATTTGGGATGCAGACTGGTTATTTTGGGATGCAGGCTGGGTCATCTGGAATGCAGACTGGGTCCTTTTGGACACAGCTGTGTCATTTTGGATGCTGGCTAGGTCATTTGGTATGTAGTCTGGGTCATTTGGGACGGAGGCTGGGTCATTTGGGACGCAGACTGGGTCATTTGGGACGTAGGCTGGGTCATTTGAGATGCAGGCTGTTTAATTTGGGATGCAGGTTGGGTCATTTGGGATGCAGACTGGGTCATTCGGGATGCAGGCAGGGTCATTTGGGACACAGTCTGGGTCATTTGGGATGCAGGCTGGGTCATTTGGGTTGCATGCTGGGTCATTTGGGACACAGTCTGGGTCATTTGGGATGCAGGCTGGTTAATTTGGGATGCAGTCTGGTTATTTTGGGATGCAAGCCGGGTCATTTGGGATGAAGGCTGGGTCATTTGGGACACAGTTTGGGTGATTTGGGATGCAGGCTGGGTCATTTGGGACGCAGGCTGGGTCATTTGGGACGCAACCTGGATCATTTGGGATGCAGTCTGGTTAATTTGGGATGCAGGCTGGGTCATTTGGGATTCAGGCTGGTTAATTTGGGATGCAGACTGGGTCATTTGGGACACAGGCTGGGTCATTTGGGATGCAGGCTGGTTCATTTGGGATGCAGGCTAGGTCATCTGGAATGCAGCCTGGGTCATTTGGGACACAGGCTGTGTCATTTGGGATGCAGGCTGGGTCATTTGGTATGTAGGCTGGGTCATTTGGGACGCAGGCTGGGTCATTTGGGATGCAGGCTGGTTAATTTGGGATGCAAGCTGGGTCATTTGGGATGAAGGCTGGGTCATTTGGGAGACAGTTTGGGTGATTTGGGATGCAGGCTGGGTCATTTGGGACACAGATGGTCATTTGGGACGCATGATGGTCATTTGGTATGTAGGCTGGGTCATTTGGGACGCAGGCTGGGTCATTTGGGATGCAGTCTGATTATTTTGGGATGCAAGCTGGGTCATTTGGGATGAAGGCTGGGTCATTTGGGACATTGTCTGGGTCATTTGGGATGCAGGCTGGGTCATTTGGAACACAGACTGGGTCATTTGGGATGCAGACTGGTTATTTTGGGATGCAGGCTGGGTCATCTGGAATGCAGACTGGGTCCTTTGGGACACAGCTGTGTCATTTTGAATGCTGGCTAGGTCATTTGGTATGTAGTCTAGGTCATTTGGGAAGCAGGCTGGGTCATTTGGGACGCAATCTGGTTATTTTGGGATGCAAGCTGGGTCATTTGGGATGAAGGCTGGGTCATTTGGGACACAGTTTGGGTGATTTGGAATGCAGGCTGGGTCATTTGGGACGCAGACTGGGTCATTTGGTATGTAGGCTGGGTCATTTGGGACGCAGGCTGGGTCATTTGGGATGCAGACTGGTTAATTTGGGATGCAAGCTGGGTCATTTGGGATGAAGGCTGGGTCATTTGGGACACAGTTTGGGTGATTTGGGATGCAGGCTGGGTCATTTGGGACACAGTTGGTCATTTGGGACGCATGATGGTCATTTGGGATGCAGACTGGTTATTTTGGGATGCAGGCTGGGTCATCTGGAATGCAGACTGGGTCCTTTGGGACACAGCTGTGTCATTTTGGATGCTGGCTAGGTCATTTGGTATGTAGTCTAGGTCATTTGGGACGTAGGCTGGGTCATTTGGGATGCAGGCTGGTTAATTTGGGATGCAGGTTGGGTCATTTGGGATGCAGGCTGGTTAATTTGGGATACAGTCTGGTTATTTTGGGATGCAGGCTGGGTCATCTGGAATGCAGACTGGGTCCTTTGGGACACAGCTGTGTCATTTTGGATGCTGGCTAGGTCATTTGGTATGTAGTCTAGGTCATTTGGGATGCAGGCTGGGTCATTTGGGACGTAGGCTGGGTCATTTGGGACGTAGGCTGGGTCATTTGGGATGCAGGCTGGTTAATTTGGGATGCAGGTTGGGTCATTTGGGATGCAGACTGGGTCATTCGGGATGCAGGCTGGTCATTTGGGACACAGTCTGGGTCATTTGGGATGCAGGCTGGTTAATTTGGGATGCAGTCTGGTTATTTTGGGATGCAAGCTGGGTCATTTGGGATGAAGGCTGGGTCATTTGGGATGCAGTCTGGTTATTTTGGGATGCAAGCTGGGTCATTTGGGATGAAGGCTGGGTCATTTGGGATGCAGGCTGGTTAATTTGGGATGCAGGCTGGGTGATTTGGGATGCAGTCGGGGTCATTTGGGACACAGATTGGTCATTTGGGACACATGGTGGACATTTAGGACGACGACTGGGTCATTTGGGATGCAGGCTGGGTCATTTGGGATGCAGGCTGGGTCATTTGGGATGCTGGCTGGTTAATTTGGGATGCAGGCTGGGTCATTTGGGTTGCAGACTGGGTCATTTGGGACACAGTTGGTCATTTGGGACGCATGATGGTCATTTGGGACATTGTCTGGGTCATTTGGGATGCAGGCTGGGTCATTTGGAACACAGACTGGGTCATTTGGGACGTATGCTGGGTCATTTTTGATGCTGGCTAGGTCATTTGGTTTGTAGTCTGGGTCATTTGGGACGCAGGCAGGGTCATTTGGGACGCAGACTGGGTCATTTGGGACGTAGGCTGGGTCATTTGGGATGCAGGCTGGTTAATTTGCGATGCAGGTTGGGTCATTTGGGATGCAGACTGGGTCATTCGGGATGCAGGCTGGGTCATTTGGGACACAGTCTGGGTCATTTGGGATGCAGGCTGGTTAATTTGGGATGCAGTCTGGTTATTTTGGGATGTAAGCTGGGTCATTTGCGATGAAGGCTGGGTCATTTGGGACACAAATTGGGTGATTTGGGATACAGGCTGGGTCATTTGGGACGCAGACTGGGTCATTTGGGACGTAGGCTGGGTCATTTGGGATGCAGGCTGGTTAATTTGGGATGCAGGTTGGGTCATTTGGGATGCAGGCTGGTCATTTGGGACACAGTCTGGGTCATTTGGGATGCAGGCTGGTTAATTTGGGATGCAGTCTGGTTATTTTGGGATGCAAGCTGGGTCATTTGGGATGAAGGCTGGGTCATTTGGGATGCAGGCTGGTTAATTTGGGATGCAGGCTGGGTGATTTGGGATGCAGTCGGGGTCATTTGGGACACAGATTGGTCATTTGGGACACATGTTGGACATTTAGGACGACGTCTGGGTCATTTGGGATGCAGACTGGGTCATTTGGGACGCAGGCTGGGTCATTTGGGATGCAGGCTGGTTAATTTGGGATGCAGGCTGGGTCATTTGGGACGCAGACTGGGTCATTTGGGACACAGATGGTCATTTGGGACGCATGATGGTCATTTGGGACATTGTCTGGGTCATTTGGGATGCAGGCTGGGTCATTTGGAACACAGACTGGGTCATTTGGGATGCAGACTGGTTATTTTGGGATGCAGGCTGTGTCATCTGGAATGCAGACTGGGTCCTTTTGGACACAGCTGTGTCATTTTGGATGCTGGCTAGGTCATTTGGTATGTAGTCTGGGTCATTTGGGACGCAGGCTGGGTCATTTGGGACGCAGACTGGGTCATTTGGGACGTAGGCTGGGTCATTTGGGATGCAGGCTGGTTAATTTGGGATGCAGGTTGGGTCATTTGGGATGCAGACTGGGTCATTCGGGATGCAGGCTGGGTCATTTGGGACACAGTCTGGGTCATTTGGGATGCAGGCTGGTTAATTTGGGATGCAGTCTGGTTATTTTGGGATGCAAGCCGGGTCATTTGGGATGAAGGCTGGGTCATTTGGGACACAGTTTGGTTGATTTGGGATGCAGGCTGGGTCATTTGGGACGCAGGCTGGGTCATTTGGGACGCAACCTGGATCATTTGGGATGCAGTCTGGTTAATTTGGGATGCAGGCTGGGTCATTTGGGATGCAGGCTGGTTAATTTGGGATGCAGACTGGGTCATTTGGGACACAGGCTGGGTCATTTGGGATGCAGGCTGGTTCATTTGGGATGCAGGCTGGGTCATCTGGAATGCAGCCTGGGTCATTTAGGACACAGGCTGTGTCATTTGGGATGCAGGCTGGGTCATTTGGTATGTAGGCTGGGTCATTTGGGACACAGTTTGGGTGATTTGGGATGCAGACTGGGTCATTTGGGACATTGTCTGGGTCATTTGGGATGCAGGCTGGGTCATTTGGAACACAGACTGGGTCATTTGGGATGCAGACTGGTTATTTTGGGATGCAGGCTGGGTCATCTGGAATGCAGACTGGGTCCTTTGGGACACAGCTGTGTCATTTTGGATGCTGGCTAGGTCATTTGGTATGTAGTCTAGGTCATTTGGGACGCAGGCTGGGTCATTTGGGACGCAGACTGGTTATTTTGGGATGCAAGCTGGGTCATTTGGGATGAAGGCTGGGTCATTTGGGACACAGTTTGGGTGATTTGGGATGCAGGCTGGGTCATTTGGGACGCAGGCTGGGTCATTTGGTATGTAGGCTCGGTCATTTGGGACGCAGGCTGGGTCATTTGGGATGCAGACTGGTTAATTTGGGATGCAAGCTGGGTCATTTGGGATGAAGGCTGGGTCATTTGGGACACAGTTTGGGTGATTTGGGATGCAGGCTGGGTCATTTGGGACACAGTTGGTCATTTGGGACGCATGATGGTCATTTGGGATGCAGACTGGTTATTTTGGGATGCAGGCTGGGTCATCTGGAATGCAGACTGGGTCCTTTGGGACACAGCTGTGTCATTTTGGATGCTGGCTAGGTCATTTGGTATGTAGTCTAGGTCATTTGGGACGTAGGCTGGGTCATTTGGGATGCAGGCTGGTTAATTTGGGATGCAGGTTGGGTCATTTGGGATGCAGGCTGGTTAATTTGGGATACAGTCTGGTTATTTTGGGATGCAAGCTGGGTCATTTGGGATGAAGGCTGGGTCATTTGGGACACAGTTTGGGTGATTTGGGATGCAGGCTGGTTAATTTGGGATGCAGTCTGGTTATTTTGGGATGCAGCCTGGGTCATTTTGGATAAAGGCTGGGTCATTTGGAACACAGACTGGGTCATTTGGGATGCAGGCTGATTAATTTGGGATGCAGGCTGGGTCATCTGGAATGCAGCCTGGGTCATTTGGGACACAGGCTGTGTCATTTGGGATGCAGGCTGGGTCATTTGGGACTCAGCTGTGTCATTTGGGATGCAGGCTAGGTCATTTGGTAAGTAGGCTAGGTCATTTGGGACGCAGGCTGGGTCATTTGGGACGCAGGCTGGGTCATTTGGGACGTAGGCCGGGTCATTTGGCATGCAGGCTGGTTCATTTGGGATGCAGGCTGGTTATTTTGGGATGCAGGCTGGGTCATTTGGGACGTCGGCTGGGTCATTTGGGGTGCAGGCTGGGTCATTTGTGATGCAGGATGTGTCACTTGGGACGGAGGCTGGGTCAATTGGGATGCAGGATGAGTCATTTGGGACACAGCCTGGTTAATTTGGGATGCAAGCTGGTTAATTTGGGATGCAGGCTGGGTCATTTGGGACGCAGACTGTCTCATTTGGGATGCAGGCTGGGTAATTTGGGATGCAGACTGGGTCATTTGCGATGCAGTATGTGTCACTTGGGATGGAGGCTGGGTCATTTGTGATGCAGGCTGGGTCATTTGCGATGCAGTCTGGGTCATTTGGGATGGAGGCTGGGTCATTTGTGACGCAGGCTGGTTAATTTGGGATGCAGGCTGGGTCATTTGGGATGCAGACTGGGTCATTTGGGATGCAGGCTGGGTCATTTGGGACGCAGGCTGGGTCATTTGGGACACAGGCTGGGTCATTTGGGACGCAGAATGGGTCATTTGGGATGCAAGCTGGCACATTTTGAATGCAGCCTGGGTCATTTGGGACGTAGGCTGGGTCTTTTAGGACACAGGCTGGGTCATTTGGGACGCAACCTGGGTCATTTGAGATGCAGAATGGGTCATTTGGGATGCAGGCCGGGTCATTTGGGATGCAGAATGGGTCATTTGGGATGCAGGCCGGGTCATTTGGGACACAGCCTGGTTAATTTGGGATGCAAGCTGGTTAATTTGGGATGCAGGCTGGGTAATTTAGGATGCAGACTGGGTCATTTGCGATGCAGGCTGTCTCATTTGGGACGGAGGCTGGGTCGTTTGGGATGCAGGCTGGTTAATTTGGGATGCAGGCTGGTTATTTTGGGATGCAGGCTGGGTCATTTGGGACGTTGGCTGGGTCATTTGGGGTGCAGGCTGGGTCATTTGGGATGCAGGATGTGTCACTTGGGACGGAGGCTGGGTCAATTGGGATGCAGGATGAGTCATTTGGGACACAGCCTGGTTAATTTGGGATGCAAGCTGGTTAATTTGGGATGCAGGCTGGGTCATTTGGGACGCAGTCTGTCTCATTTGGTATGCAGGCTGGGTAATTTGGGATGCAGACTGGGTCATTTGCGATGCAGTATGTGTCACTTGGGATGGAGGCTGGGTCATTTGTGATGCAGCCTGGGTCATTTGTGATGCAGGCTGGGTCATTTGGGATGCAGGCTGGGTCATTTGGGATGCAGGCTGGTTAATTTGGGATGCAGGCTGGGTCATTTGGGATGCAGGCTGGTTAATTTGGGATGCAGGCTGGTTAATTTGGGATGCAGGCTGGGTCATTTTGGATGCAGGCTGGTTAATTTGGGATGCAGGCAGGGTCATTTGGGATGCAGGCTGGTTAATTTGGGATGCAGGCAGGGTCATTTGGGATGCAGGCTGGGTCATTTGGGATGCAAGCTGGGTCATTTTGAATGCAGCCTGGGTCATTTGGGACGTAGGCTGGGTCTTTTGGGACACAGGCTGGGTCATTTGGGATGCAGGCTGGGTCATTTGGGACGCAACCTGGGTCATTTAAGATGCAGAATGGGTCATTTGGGATGCAGGCCGGGTCATTTGGGATGCAGAATGGGTCATTTGGGATGCAGGCCGGGTCATTTGGGACACAACCTGGTTAATTTGGGATGCAAGCTGGTTAATTTGGGATGCAGGCTGGGTAATTTAGGATGCAGACTGGGTCATTTGCGATGCAGGCTGTCTCATTTGGGACGGAGGCTGGGTCGTTTGTGACGCAGGCTGGGTCATTTGTGACGCAGACTGGGTCATTTGGGATGAAAGCTCAGTCATTTGGGATGAAGGCTGGGTCATTTGGGACACAGTTTGGGTGATTTGGGATGCAGGCTGGGTCATTTAGGACGCAGGCTGTTTAATTTGGGATGCAGGCTGGGTCATTTGGGATGCAGGCTGGTTAATTTGGGATGCAGGCTGGTTAATTTGGGATGCAGGCTGGGTCATTTGGGATGCAGGCTGGTTCATTTGGGATGCAGGCTGGTCATTTGGGACGTCGTCTGGGTCATTTGGGATGCAGATGGGTCATTTGGGACACAGGCTGGGTAATTTGGGATGCAGGCTGGGTCATTTGGAACACAGACTGGGTCATTTGTGATGCAGGCTGGGTCATTTGGGATGCAGGCTGGGTCATTTGGGACGCAGAATGGGTCATTTGGGATGCAGGCTGGGTCATTTGGGACGCAACCTGGGTCATTTGGGATGCAGAATGGGTCATTTGGGATGCGGGCCGGGTCATTTGGGATGCAGAATGGGTCATTTGGGATGCAAGCTGGTTAATTTGGGATGCAGGCTGGGTCATTTGGGACGCAGCCTGTCTCATTTGGGATGCAGGCTGGGTAATTTGGGATGCAGACTGGGTCATTTGCGATGCAGGCTGTCTCATTTGCGACTCAGGCTGTGTCATTTGGGATGCAGGCTGGGTAATTTGGGGTGCCGGTGTGTCTTCTATTAGGATCCAGGGCAGTATTTTGTTTGTGACTGGTGTTCCAGGGTCCTTGTTGGTCCCTGGTTTTATTGGGGTGGGGGTGACCCTCCCACTCTGTCTGCCGAATTCTTTCTCTTTGCTTTTGTTTTCCTTAATATGATATCGGTGGGTTGAGCCGGGAGGGTCGTCAGCGAAATGGGACACACCTGGGCTCGGGTGTGTCCCGGGATAAATAAACCTCTTCCCCATTTATTGAGGAGACTCTCTCCATGCAGACACACTTACAGATTTTGGTTGTGGCATTTTTGTGGCCGTTTGTTTGCTTTGGCACCTTTCAGCACCCCTCATTATCACATTTACACACGCAAACACTCACTTACACTTCTGACTTCAGACACATCTAGTTTACTTCAGTTAATAAATATATGTTGTTATTCTTTATCTCCACGTTGTCTCCCTTTTTGCTATGAACTTCAAGCCTGTTCGTGACAGTAGCTAACAGTACACTTTAACTTGAAATAAAATTACTTTCTGTCAAAATGTGAAATATGTTAGGCTATCTATTTTGGTATTCAGGCCGGAATGGACATGTCTCCCTGTCACAGATGCCATGGTTGCCCTTAGTTTGATGTCATCTTAGTTTGATGTAATCTGGAGACAGGTGTTTTCTCCGTCTCCTTAGCTATCATAGTCTAATTCCACTAATTTAAAAACGGAGTCCTCCAGAAAGTGGAGAGCAACACTTATGCAGTCAAATAGACAGACAAGTGTTATATGGCAGACCAATCCAAATTCATGTCCAGCCCACTCATCTCAGCTAATCGTGGCTAGTGGGAAGGTTGCTAACATTTTCTGTCGGTTCTGACCAACTAGGCCCGCTGTTTAAGAAATGTATTTGTATTTGCAGATGGAATATATGCTTGTTATTAAGACAAATGAACATTCAAATTTTCCAGAGCGCACAAAATCTGTCCCAAAATAATTTTTGGGAGATATTAAAATGTATTTTTAACATTCAAAAGGCTCTCCTGTGAAGTAGTGATGAGTGAAATACACCTAGTTTCCTGAAACCGGTCACAAATGGAGACTGTTTAGTGGCGCAGGGGCGCGGACATCACAACTGGCTGTGAAGAAGAATAACCTTATAATTGTCAAAGTCATTATCAGTATCACTAGGGGATGTTGAGATGCTGTAGACTTGTTGCTCTGTAAGGATCTGATCAAAAGTATTGAATGTCAGCCTGTGATTCAAACAGAATGATATGAGGAGCATAGGGACTGATTAGTAAATGACTCACTATATCCGAACCCTAACCCAGTCATCATGTATCCTAACCACAACCCAGTCATCCTATATCCTAACCCTAACCAAGTCATCATGTATCCTAACCATAACCCAGTCATCATGTATCCTAACCCTAACCCAGTCATCATGTATCCTAACCATAACCCAGTCATCCTATATCCTAACCCTAACCCAGTCATCATGTATCCTAACCACAACCCAGTCATCCTATATCCTAACCCTAACCCAGTCATCCTATATCCTAACCATAACCCAGTCATCCTATATCCTAACCCTAACCCAGGCATCCTATATCCTAACCAAAACCCAGTCATCCTATATCCTAACCATAACCCAGTCATCATGTATTCTAAACATAATCCAGTCATTCTATATCCTAACCCTAACAAAGTCATCCTATATCCTAACCCTAACCCAGTCATCATGTATCCTAACCACAACCCAGTCATCCTACATCCTAACCCTAACCCAGTCATCATGTATCCTAACCATACCCCAGTCATCATGTATCCCAACCATAACCCAGTCATCATGTATCCCAACCATAACCCAGTCATCATGTATCCTAACCATAACCCAGTCATCCTATATCCTAACCCTAACCCAGTCATCCTATATCATAACCCTAACCCAGTCATCCTATATCCTAACCCTAACCCAGTCATCCTATATCCTAACCCTAAACCAGTCATCATGTATCCTAACCATACCCCAGTCATCATGTATCCTAACCCTAATCCAGTCAACCTATATCCTAACACTAACCCAGTCATCCTATATCCTAACCATAACCCAGTCATCATGTATCCTAACCCTAACCCAGTCAACCTATATCCTAACCCTAACCCAGTCATCCTATATCCTAACCCTAACCCAGTCATCACGTATCCTAACCCTAACCCAGTCACCATGTATCCTAACCATAACTCAGTCATCATGTATCCTAACCATAACCCAGTCATCCTATATTCGAACCCTAACCCAGTCACCCTATATCCTCACCCTAACCAAGTCATCATGTATCCTAACCATAACCCAGTCAAAATGTATCCTAACCATAACCCAGTCATCCGATATCCTAACCCTAACCCAGTCATCCAATATCCTAACCACAACCCAGTCATGCTATATCCTAACCCTAACCCAGTCATGCTATATCCTAACCATAATCCAGTCATTATGTATCCTAACCCTAACCCTGTCACCATGTATCCTAACCATAGCCCAGTCATCCTATATTCGAACCCTAACCCAGGCATCCTATATCCTAACCCTAACCCAGTCATCATGTATCCTAACCTGAACCCAGCCATCATGCATCCTAACCCTAACCAAGTCATCATGTATCCTAACCATAACCCAGTCAAAATGTATCCTATCCATAACCCAGTTATCCTATATCCTAACCCTAACCCAGTCAACCTATATCCTAACCCTAACCCAGTCATCCTATATCCTAACCCTAACCCAGTCATCACGTATCCTAACCCTAACCCAGTCACCACGTATCCTAACCATAACTCAGTCATCATGTATCCTAACCATAACCCAGTCATCCTATATTCGAACCCTAACCCAGTCATCCTATATCCTAACCCTAACCCAGTCATCATGTATCCTAACCTGAACCCAGCCATCATGCATCCTCACCCTAACCAAGTCATCATGTATCCTAACCATAACCCAGTCAAAATGTATCCTAACCATAACCCAGTCATCCGATATCCTAACCCTAACCCAGTCATCCTATATCCTAACCACAACCCAGTCATGCTATATCCTAACCCTAACCCAGTCATGCTATATCCTAACCATAATCCAGTCATTATGTATCCTAACCCTAACCCTGTCACCATGTATCCTAACCATAACCCAGTCATCATGTATCTTAACCCTAACCAAGTCATCATGTATCCTAACCCTAACCCAGTCATCATGTATCCTAACCTGAACCCAGCCATCATGCATCCTAACCCTAACCCAGTCACCATGTATCCTAACCATAACCCAGTCAAAATGTATCCTATCCATAACCCAGTCATCCTATATCCTAAACCTAACCCAGTCATCCTAAATCTTAACCATAACCCAGTCATCCTATATCCTAACCCTAACCAGGCATCCTATATCCTAACCCTAACCCAGGCATCCTATATCCTACACATAACCCAGTCATCCTATATCCTAACCATAACCAAGTCATCATGTATCCTAACCATAACCCAGTCAAAATGTATCCTATCCATAACCCAGTCATCCTATATCCTAAACCTAACCCAGTCATCCTATATCCTAACCCTAACCAGGCATCCTATATCCTAACCCTAACCCAGGCATCCTATATCCTACACATAACCCAGTCATCCTATATCCTAACCATAACCCAGTCATCATGTATCCTAACCATCATCCAGTCATCCTATATCCTAACCCTAACCCAGTCATCCTATATCCTAACCACAACGCAGTCATGCTATATCCTAACCCTAAGCCAGTCATGCTATATCCTAACCATAATCCAGTCATCACGTATCCTAACCCTAACCCAGTCACCATGTATCCTAACCATAACCCAGTCATCATGTATCCTAACCATAACCCAGTCATCCTATATCCTAACCCTAACCCAGTCATTCTGTATCCAAACCATAATCCAGTCATCTTGTATCCTAACCACAACCCAGTCATCCTGTATCCTAACCATAACCCAGTCATCATGTATCCTAACCATAAACCAGTCATCCTATATCCTAACCCTAACCCAGGCATCCTATATCTTAACCATAACCCAGTCATCCTATATCCTAACCCTAACCCAGTCATCCTATATCCTAACCATAATCCATTCATCTTGTATCCTAACCCTAACCCAGTCATCATGTATCCTAACCACAACCCAGTCATCCTATATCCTAACCCTAACCCAGTCATCATGTATCCTAACCCTAACCCAGTCATCATGTATCCTAACCATAACCCAGTCATCATGTATCCTAACCCTAACCCAGTCAACCTATATCCTAACCCTAAACCAGTCATTCTATATCCTAACCCTAACCCAGTCATCACGTATCCTAACCCTAACCCAGTCACCATGTATCCTAACCATAACTCAGTCATCATGTATCCTAACCATAACCCAGTCATCCTATATTCGAACCCTAACCCAGTCATCCTATATCCTAACCCTAACCCAGTCATCATGTATCCTAACCTGAACCCAGCCATCATGCATCCTCACCCTAACCAAGTCATCATGTATCCTAACCATAACCCAGTCAAAATGTATCCTAACCATAACCCAGTCATCCGATATCCTAACCCTAACCCAGTCATCCTATATCCTAACCACAACCCAGTCATGCTATATCCTAACCCTAACCCAGTCATGCTATATCCTAACCATAATCCAGTCATTATGTATCCTAACCCTAACCCTGTCACCATGTATCCTAACCATAACCCAGTCATCATGTATCTTAACCATAACCCAGTCATCCCATATTCGAACCCTAACCCAGGCATCCTATATCCTAACCCTAACCCAGTCATCATGTATCCTAACCTGAACCCAGCCATCATGCATCCTATCCCTAACCAAGTCATCATGTATCCTAACCATAACCCAATCAAAATGTATCCTATCCATAACCCAGTCATCCTATATCCTAAACCTAACCCAGTCATCCTAAATCTTAACCATAACCCAGTCATCCTGTATCCTAACCCTAACCCAGTCATTCTGTATCCAAACCATAATCCAGTCATCTTGTATCCTAACCCTAACCCAGTCATTCTGTATCCAAACCATAATCCAGTCATCTTGTATCCTAACCACAACCCAGTCATCCTGTATCCTATCCATAACCCAGTCATCATGTATCCTAACCATAAACCAGTCATCCTATATCCTAACCCTAACCCAGGCATCCTATATCTTAACCATAACCCAGTCATCCTATATCCTAACCCTAACCCAGTCATCCTATATCCTAACCATAATCCAGTCATCTTGTATCCTAACCCTAACCCAGTCATCATGTATCCTAACCACAACCCATTCATACTATATCCTAACCCTAACCCAGTCATCCTATATCATAACCCTAACCCAGTCATGCTATATCCTAACCCTAACCCAGTCATCATGTATCCTAACCCTAACCCAGTCAACCTATATCCTAACCCTAAACCAGTCATCCTATATCCTAACCATAACCCAGTCATTATGTATCCTAACCATAACCCAGTCATCATGTATCCCAACCATAACCCAGTCATCATGTATCCTAACCATAACCCAGTCATACTATATCCTAACCCTAACCCAGTCATCCTATATCATAACCCTAACCCAGTCATCCTATATCCTAACCCTAACCCAGTCATCCTATATCCTAACCCTAACCCAGTCATCCTATATCCTAACCCTAATCCAATCATCATGTTTCCTAACCATAACCAAGTCGTCATGTATCCTAACCATAACCCAATCAAAATGTATCCTAACCATAACCCAGTCATCCTATATCCTAACCCTAACCCAGTCATCCTAAATCCTAACCATAACCCAGTCATCCTATATCCTAACCCTAACCAGGCATCCTTTATCCTAACCCTAACCCAGGCATTCTATATCCTAACCATAACCCAGTCATCCTATATCCTAACCATAACCAGTCATCATGTATCCTAACCATAATCCAGTCATCCTATATCCTAACCCTAACCCAGTCATCCTATATCCTAACCACAACTCAGTCATGCTATATCCTAACCCTAACCCAGTCATGCTATATCCTAACCATAATCCAGTCATTATGTATCCTAACCCTAAGCCAGTCACCATGTATCCTAACCATAACCCAGTCGTATCCTAACCATAACCCAGTCATCCTATATCCTAACCCTAACCCAGTCATCCTATATCCTAACCATAATCCAGTCATCTTGTATCCTAACCCTAACCCAGTCACCATGTATCCTAACCATAACCCAGTCATCCTATATCCTAACCCTAACCCAGTCATCCTATATCCTAACCCTAACCCAGTCATCCTATATCATAACTCTAACCCAGTCATCCTATATCATAACCCTAACCCAGTCATCCTATATCCTAACCCTAACCCAGTCATCCTATATCCTAACCACAACCCAGTCATGCTATATCCTAACCCTAACCCAGTCATGCTATATCCTAACCATAATCCAGTCATTATGTATCCTAACCCTAACCCTGTCACCATGTATCCTAACCATAACCCAGTCATCATGTATCTTAACCATAACCCAGTCATCCTATATTCGAACCCTAACCCAGTCATGCTATATCCTAACCATAATCCAGTCATTATGTATCCTAACCCTAACCCTGTCACCATGTATCCTAACCCTAACCCAGTCATCATGTATCCTAACCTGAACCCAGCCATCATGCATCCTAACCCTAACCAAGTCATCATGTATCCTAACCATAACCCAATTCAAAATGTATCCTATCCATAACCCAGTCATCCTATATCCTAAACCTAACCCAGTCATCCTAAATCTTAACCATAACCCAGTCATCCTATATCCTAACCCTAACCAGGAATCCTATATCCTAACCCTAACCCAGTCATCCTATATCCTAACCCTAACCCAGTCATCCTATATCCTAACCATAATCAAGTCATCTTGTATCCTAACCCTAACCCAGTCACCATGTATCCTAACCATAACCCAGTCATCCTATATCCTAACCCTAACCCAGTCATCCTATATCCTAACCCTAACCCAGTCATCCTATATCATAACTCTAACCCAGTCATCCTATATCATAACCCTAACCCAGTCATCCTATATCCTAACCCTAACCCAGTCATCCTATATCCTAACCACAACCCAGTCATGCTATATCCTAACCCTAACCCAGTCATGCTATATCCTAACCATAATCCAGTCATTATGTATCCTAACCCTAACCCTGTCACCATGTATCCTAACCATAACCCAGTCATCATGTATCTTAACCATAACCCAGTCATCCTATATTCGAACCCTAACCCAGTCATGCTATATCCTAACCATAATCCAGTCATTATGTATCCTAACCCTAACCCTGTCACCATGTATCCTAACCCTAACCCAGTCATCATGTATCCTAACCTGAACCCAGCCATCATGCATCCTAACCCTAACCAAGTCATCATGTATCCTAACCATAACCCAATTCAAAATGTATCCTATCCATAACCCAGTCATCCTATATCCTAAACCTAACCCAGTCATCCTAAATCTTAACCATAACCCAGTCATCCTATATCCTAACCCTAACCAGGAATCCTATATCCTAACCCTAACCCAGTCATCATGTATCCTAACCATAACCCAGTCAAAATGTATCCTATCCATAACCCAGTCATCCTATATGCTAACCCTAACCCAGTCATCATGTATCCTAACCTGAACCCAGCCATCATGCATCCTAACCCTAACCAAGTCATAATGTATCCTAACCATAACCCGGTCAAAATGTATCCTATCCATAACCCAGTAATCCTATATCCTAAACCTAACCCAGTCATCCTAAATCTTAACCATAACCCAGTCATCCTATATCCTAACCCTAACCAGGCATCCTATATCCTAACCCTAACCCAGGCATCCTATATCCTACACATAACCCAGTCATCCTATATCCTAACCATAACCCAGTCATCATGTATCCTAACCATCATCCAGTCATCCTATATCCTAACCCTAACCCAGTCATCCTATATCCTAACCACAACGCAGTCATGCTATATCCTAACCCTAAGCCAGTCATGCTATATCCTAACCATAATCCAGTCATTATGTATCCTAACCCTAACCCAGTCACCATGTATCCTAACCATAACCCAGTCATCATGTATCCTAACCATAACCCAGTCATCCTATATCCTAACCCTAACCCAGTCATTCTGTATCCAAACCATAATCCACTCATCTTGTATCCTAACCACAACCCAGTCATCCTGTATCCTAACCATAACCCAGTCATCATTTATCCTAACCATAAACCAGTCATCCTATATCCTAACCCTAACCCAGGCATCCTATATCTTAACCATAACCCAGTCATCCTATATCCTAACCACAACCCAGTCATCCTATATCCTAACCCTAACCCAGTCATCATGTATCCTAACCCTAACCCAGTCATCATGTATCCTAACCATAACCCAGTCATCATGTATCCTAACCCTAACCCAGTCAACCTATATCCTAACCCTAAACCAGTCATCCTATATCCTAACCCTAACCCAGTCATCACGTATCCTAACCCTAACCCAGTCACCATGTATCCTAACCATAACTCAGTCATCATGTATCCTAACCATAACCCAGTCATCATGTATCCTAACCCTAACCCAGTCAAACTATATTCGAACCCTAACCCAGTCATCCTATATCCTAACCCTAACCCAGTCATCATGTATCCTAACCTGAACCCAGCCATCATGCATCCTCACCCTAACCAAGTCATCATGTATCCTAACCATAACCCAGTCAAAATGTATCCTAACCATAACCCAGTCATCCGATATCCTAACCCTAACCCAGTCATCCTATATCCTAACCACAACCCAGTCATGCTATATCCTAACCCTAACCCAGTCATGCTATATCCTAACCATAATCCAGTCATTATGTATCCTAACCTTAACCCTGTCACCATGTATCCTAACCATAACCCAGTCATCATGTATCTTAACCATAGCCCAGTCATCCTATATTCGAACCCTAACCCAGGCATCCTATATCCTAACCCTAACCCAGTCATCATGTATCCTAACCTGAACCCAGCCATCATGCATCCTAACCCTAACCAAGTCATCATGTATCCTAACCATAACCCAATTCAAAATGTATCCTATCCATAACCCAGTCATCCTATATCCTAAACCTAACCCAGTCATCCTAAATCTTAACCATAACCCAGTCATCCTATATCCTAACCCTAACCAGGCATCCTATATCCTAACCCTAACCCAGTCATCATGTATCCTAACCATAACCCAGTCAAAATGTATCCTATCCATAACCCAGTCATCCTATATCCTAAACCTAACCCAGTCATCCTAAATCTTAACCATAACCCAGTCATCCTATATCCTAACCCTAACCCAGTCATTCTGTATCCAAACCATAATCCAGTCATCTTGTATCCTAACCCTAACCCAGTCATTCTGTATCCAAACCATAATCCATTCATCCTATATCCTAACCATAATCCAGTCATCTTGTATCCTAACCCTAACCCAGTCATCATGTATCCTAACCACAACCCAGTCATCCTATATCCTAACCCTAACCCAGTCATCATGTATCCTAACCCTAACCCAGTCATCATGTATCCTAACCATAACCCAATCATCATGTATCCTAACCCTAACCCAGTCAACCTATATCCTAACCCTAAACCAGTCATCCTATATCCTAACCCTAACCCAGTCATCACGTATCCTAACCCTAACCCAGTCACCATGTATCCTAACCATAACTCAGTCATCATGTATCCTAACCATAACCCAGTCATCCTATATTCGAACCCTAACCCAGTCATCCTATATCCTAACCCTAACCCAGTCATCATGTATCCTAACCTGAACCCAGCCATCATGCATCCTCAACCTAACCAAGTCATCATGTATCCTAACCATAACCCATTCAAAATGTATCCTAACCATAACCCAGTCATCCGATATCCTAACCCTAACTTAGTCATCCTATATCCTAACCACAACCCAGTCATGCTATATCCTAACCCTAACCCAGTCATGCTATATCCTAACCATAATCCAGTCATTATGTATCCTAACCCTAACCCTGTCACCATGTATCCTAACCATAACCCAGTCATCATGTATCTTAACCATAACCCAGTCATCCTATATTCGAACCCTAACCCAGGCATCCTATATCCTAACCCTAACCCAGTCATCATGTATCCTAACCTGAACCCAGCCATCATGCATCCTAACCCTAACCAAGTCATCATGTATCCTAACCATAACCCAATTCAAAATGTATCCTATCCATAACCCAGTCATCCTATATCCTAAACCTAACCCAGTCATCCTAAATCTTAACCATAACCCAGTCATCCTATATCCTAACCCTAACCAGGCATCCTATATCCTAACCCTAACCCAGTCATCAGGTATCCTAACCATAACCCAGTCAAAATGTGTCCTATCCATAACCCAGTCATCCTATATCCTAAACCTAACCCAGTCATCCTAAATCTTAACCATAACCCAGTCATCCTATATCCTAACCCTAACCCAGTCATTCTGTATCCAAACCATAATCCAGTCATCTTGTATCCTAACCCTAACCCAGTCATTCTGTATCCAAACCATAATCCAGTCATCTTGTATCCTAACCACAACCCAGTCATCCTGTATCCTAACCATAACCCAGTCATCATGTATCCTAACCATAAACCAGTCATACTATATCCTAACCCTAACCCAGGCATCCTATATCTTAACCATAACCCAGTCATCCTATATCCTAACCCTAACCCAGTCATGCTATATCCTAACCATAATCCAGTCATCTTGTATCCTAACCCTAACCCAGTCATCATGTATCCTAACCACAACCCAGTCATTCTATATCCTAACCCTAACCCAGTCATCATGTATCCTAACCCTAACCCAGTCATCATGTATCCTAACCATAACCCAGTCATCATGTATCCTAACCCTAACCCAGTCAACCTATATCCTAACCCTAAACCAGTCATCCTATATCCTAACCATAACCCAGTCATCATGTATCCTAACCATAACCCAGTCATCATTTATCCCAACCATAACCCAGTCATCATGTATCCTAACCATAACCCAGTCATACTATATCCTAACCCTAACCCAGTCATCCTATATCATAACCCTAACCCAGTCATCCTATATCCTAACCCTAACCCAGTCATCATGTATCCTAACCCTAACCCAGTCAACCTATATCCTAACCCTAAACCAGTCATCCTATATCCTAACCATAACCCAGTCATTATGTATCCTAACCATAACCCAGTCATCATGTATCCCAACCATAACCCAGTCATCATGTATCCTAACCATAACCCAGTCATATTATATCCTAACCCTAACCCAGTCATCCTATATCATAACCCTAACCCAGTCATCCTATATCCTAACCCTAACCCAGTCATCCTATATCCTAACCCTAACCCAGTCATCCTATATCCTAACCCTAACCCAGTCATCCTATATCCTAACCCTAATCCAATCATCATGTTTCCTAACCATAACCAAGTCGTCATGTATCCTAAACCTAACCCAGTCATCATGTATCCTAACCCTAACCCAGTCACCATGTATCCTAACCCTAACCCATTCACCATGTATCCTAACCATAACCCAGTCATCATGTATCCTAACCATAACCCAGTCATCCTATATCTGAACCCTAACCCAGTCATCCTATATCCTAACCCTAACCCAGTCATCTTGTATCCTAACCTGAACCCAGTCATCATGTATCCTAACCCTAACCAAGTCATCATGTATCCTAACCCTAACCCAGTCACCATGTATCCTAACCCTAACCCATTCACCATGTATCCTAACCATAACCCAGTCATCCTATATCCTATCCCTAACCCAGTCATCCTAAATCCTAACCATAACCCAGTCATCCTATATCCTAACCCTAACCAGGCATCCTTTATCCTAACCCTAACCCAGGCATTCTATATCCTAACCCTAACCCAGTCATGCTATATCCTAACCATAATCCAGTCATTATGTATCCTAACCCTAAGCCAGTCACCATGTATCCTAACCATAACCCAGTCGTATCCTAACCATAACCCAGTCATCCTATATCCTAACCCTAACCCAGTCATCCTATATCCTAACCATAATCCAGTCATCTTGTATCCTAACCCTAACCCAGTCACCATGTATCCTAACCATAACCCAGTCATCCTATATCCTAACCCTAACCCAGTCATCCTATATCCTAACTCTAACCCAGTCATCCTATATCATAACCCTAACCCAGTCATCCTATATCCTAACCCTAACCCAGTCATCCTATATCCTAACCACAACCCAGTCATGCTATATCCTAACCCTAACCCAGTCATCATGTATCCTAAACCTAACCCAGTCATCCTAAATCTTAACCATAACCCAGTCATCCTATATCCTAACCCTAACCAGGCATCCTATATCCTAACCCTAACCCAGGCATCCTATATCCTACACATAACCCAGTCATTCTATATCCTAACCATAACCCAGTCATCATGTATCCTAACCATCATCCAGTCATCCTATATCCTAACCCTAACCCAGTCATCCTATATCCTAACCACAACGCAGTCATGCTATATCCTAACCCTAAGCCAGTCATGCTATATCCTAACCATAATCCAGTCATTATGTATCCTAACCCTAACCCAGTCACCATGTATCCTAACCATAACCCAGTCATCATGTATCCTAACCATAACCCAGTCATCCTATATCCTAACCCTAACCCAGTCATTCTGTATCCAAACCATAATCCAGTCATCTTGTATCCTAACCACAACCCAGTCATCCTGTATCCTAACCATAACCCAGTCATCATGTATCCTAACCATAAACCAGTCATACTATATCCTAACCCTAACCCAGGCATCCTATATCTTAACCATAACCCAGTCATCCTATATCCTAACCCTAACCCAGTCATCCTATATCCTAACCATAATCCAGTCATCTTGTATCCTAACCCTAACCCAGTCATCATGTATCCTAACCACAACCCAGTCATCCTATATCCTAACCCTAACCCAGTCATCATGTATCCTAACCCTAACCCAGTCATCATGTATCCTAACCATAACCCAGTCATCATGTATCCTAACCCTAACCCAGTCAACCTATATCCTAACCCTAAACCAGTCATCCTATATCCTAACCCTAACCCAGTCATCACGTATCCTAACCCTAATCCAGTCACCATGTATCCTAACCATAACTCAGTCATCATGTATCCTAACCATAACCCAGTCATCCTATATTCGAACCCTAACCCAGTCATCCTATATCCTAACCCTAACCCAGTCATCATGTATCCTAACCTGAACCCAGCCATCATGCATCCTCACACTAACCAAGTCATCATGTATCCTAACCATAACCCAGTCAAAATGTATCCTAACCATAACCCAGTCATCCGATATCCTAACCCTAACCCAGTCATCCTATATCCTAACCACAACCCAGTCATGCTATATCCTAACCCTAATCCAGTCATGCTATATCCTAACCATAATCCAGTCATTATGTATCCTAACCCTAACCCTGTCACCATGTATCCTAACCATAACCCAGTCATCATGTATCTTAACCACAACCCAGTCATCCTATATTCGAACCCTAACCCAGTCATCCTATATCCTAACCCTAACCCAGTCATCATGTATCCTAACCTGAACCCAGCCATCATACATCCTAACCCTAACCAAGTCATCATGTATCCTAACCGTAACCCAGTCAAAATGTATCCTAACCATAACCCAGTCATCCTATATCCTAAACCTAACCCAGTCATCCTAAATCTTAACCATAACCCAGTCATCCTATATCCTAACCCTAACCAGGCATCCTATATCCTAACCCTAACCCAGGCATCCTATATCCTACCCATAACCCAGTCATCCTATATCCTAACCATAACCCAGTCATCATGTATCCTAACCATCATCCAGTCATCCTATATCCTAACCCTAACCCAGTCATCCTATATCCTAACCACAACGCAGTCATGCTATATCCTAACCCTAAGCCAGTCATGCTATATCCTAACCATAATCCAGTCATTATGTATCCTAACCCTAACCCAGTCACCATGTATCCTAACCATAACCCAGTCATCATGAATCCTAACCATAACCCAGTCATCCTATATCCTAACCCTAACCCAGTCATTCTGTATCCAAACCATAATCCAGTCATCTTGTATCCTAACCACAACCCAGTCATCCTGTATCCTAACCATAACCCAGTCATCATTTATCCTAACCATAAACGAGTCATCCTATATCCTAACCCTAACCCAGGCATCCTATATCTTAACCATAACCCAGTCATCCTATATCCTAACCCTAACCCAGTCATCCTATATCCTAACCATAATCCAGTCATCTTGTATCCTAACCCTAACCCAGTCAACCTATATCCTAACCCTAAACCAGTCATCCTATATCCTAACCATAACCCAGTCATCATGTATCCTAACCATAACCCAGTCATCATTTATCCCAACCATAACCCAGTCATCATGTATCCTAACCATAACCCAGTCATACTATATCCTAACCCTAACCCAGTCATCCTATATCATAACCCTAACCCAGTCATCCTATATCCTAACCCTAACCCAGTCATCATGTATCCTAACCCTAACCCAGTCAACCTATATGCTAACCCTAAACCAGTCATCCTATATCCTAACCATAACCCAGTCATTATGTATCCTAACCATAACCCAGTCATCATGTATCCCAACCATAACCCAGTCATCATGTATCCTAACCATAACCCAGTCATACTATATCCTAACCCTAACCCAGTCATCCTATATCATAACCCTAACCCAGTCATCCTATATCCTAACCCTAATCCAGTCATCCTATATCCTAACCCTAACCCAGTCATCCTATATCCTAACCCTAATCCAATCATCATGTTTCCTAACCATAACCAAGTCGTCATGTATCCTAAACCTAACCCAGTCATCATGTATCCTAACCATAACCCAGTCACCATGTATCCTAACCCTAACCCAGTCACCATGTATCCTAACCATAACCCAGTCATCATGTATCCTAACCATAACCCAGTCATCCTATATCTGAACCCTAACCCAGTCATCCTATATCCTAACCCTAACCCAGTCATCTTGTATCCTAACCTGAACCCAGTCATCATGTATCCTAACCCTAACCAAGTCATCATGTATCCTAACCATAACCCAATCAAAATGTATCCTAACCATAACCCAGTCATCCTATATCCTAACCCTAACCCAGTCATCCTAAATCCTAACCATAACCCAGTCATCCTATATCCTAACCCTAACCAGGCATCCTTTATCCTAACCCTAACCCAGGCATTCTATATCCTAACCATAACCCAGTCATCCTATATCCTAACCATAACCCAGTCATCATGTATCCTAACCATAATCCAGTCATCCTATATCCTAACCCAGTCATCCTATATCCTAACCACAACTCAGTCATGCTATATCCTAACCCTAACCCAGTCATGCTATATCCTAACCATAATCCAGTCATTATGTATCCTAACCCTAAGCCAGTCACCATGTATCCTAACCATAACCCAGTCGTATCCTAACCACAACCCAGTCATCCTATATCCTAACCCTAACCCAGTCATCCTATATCCTAACCATATTCCAGTCATCTTGTATCCTAACCCTAACCCAGTCACCATGTATCCTAACCATAACCCAGTCATCCTATATCCTAACCCTAACCAAGTCATCCTATATCCTAACCCTAACCCAGTCATCCTATATCATAACCCTAACCCAGTCATCCTATATCCTAACCCTAACCAAGTCATCCTATATCCTAACCCTAACCCAATCATCATGTATCCTAACCATAACCCAGTCATCATGTTTCCTAACCCTAACCCAGGCATCATGTATCCTAACCCTAACCCAGTCACCATGTATCCTAACCTTAACCCAGTCATCATGTATCCTAACCATAACCCAGTCATCCTATATCCGAACCCTAACCCAGGCATCCTACATCCTAACCATAACCCATTCATCATGTATCCTAACCCTAACCCAGGCATCCTATATCCTAACCTTAACCCAGTCATCGTATATCCTAACCACAACCCAGTCATGCTATATCCTAACCCTAACCCAGTCATCCTATATCCTAACCATAACCCAGTCATCCTATATCCTAACCATAACCCAGTCATCCTGTATCCTAACCATAACCCAGTCATCCTATATCCTAACCCTAACCCAGTCATCCTATATCCTAACCACAAGCCAGTCATCCTATATCCTAACCATAACCCAGTCATCATGTATCCTAACCATAACCCAGTCATCATGTATCCTAACCATAACCCAGTCATCCTATATCCTAACCCTAACCCAGTCATCCTATATCCTAACCCTAACCCAGTCATTATATATCCTAACCCTAACCCAGTCATCATGTATCCTAACCATAATCCAGTCATCCTGTATCCTAACCCTAACCCAGTCATCCTATATCCTAACCCTAACCCAGTCATCCTGTATCCTAACCATAACCCAGTCATCATGTATCCTAACCATAACCCAGTCATTGTGTATCCTAACCCAGTCATCCTATATCCTACCCCTAACACAGTCATCCTATATCCTAACCCTAACAAAGTCATTATGTATCCTAACCACAACCCAGTCATCCTATATCCTAACCCTAACCCAGTCATCCTATATCCTAACCATAACCCAGTCATCCTATATCCTAACCCAGTCATCTTATATCCTAACCACAACCCATTCATCCTATATCTTAACCATTACCCAGTCATCCTATATCCTAACCATAACCCAGTCATCATGTATCCTAACCATAACCTAGTCATCCTATATCCTAACCCTAACCCAGCCATCATGTATCCTAACCACAAGCCAGTCATCCTATATTCTTACAATAACCCAGTCATCATGTATCCTAACCATAACCCAGTCATCATGTATTCTAACCCTAACCCAGTCATCCTATATCCTAACCCTAACAAAGTCATCTTATATCCTAACCACAACCCATTGATCCTATATCCTAACCATTAACCAGTCATCCTATATCCTAACCCTAACCCAGTCATCCTATATCCTAACCCTAACCCAGTCTTCCTATATCCTAACCCTAACCCAGTCATCCTATATCCTAACCCTAACCCAATCATCATGTATCCTAACCATAACCCAGTCGTCATGTATCCTAACCCTAACCCAGTCATCATGTATCCTAACACTAACCCAGTCATCATGTATCCTAACCCTAACCCAGTAACCATGTATCCTAACCATAACCCAGTCATCATGTATCCTAACCATAACCCAGTCATTCTATATCCTAACCCTAACCCAGTCATCCTATAGCCTACCCCTAACCCAGTCATCCTATATCCTAACCATAACCCAGTCATCCTATATCCTAACCCTAACCCAGGCATCCTATATCCTAACCATAACCCAGTCATCCTATATCCTAACCCTAATCCAGTCATCCTATATCCTAACCCTAACCCAGTCATCATGTATCCTAACCATAACGCAGTCATCCTATATCCTAACCATAACCCAGTCATCATGTATCCTAACCCTAACCCAGTCATCATGTATCCTAACCCTAACCCAGTCATCATGTATCCTAACCCTAACCCAGTCTCCATGTATCCTAACCATAACCCAGTCATCATGTATCCTAACCATAACCCAGTCATCCTATATCCTAACCCTAACCCAGTCATCCTATATCCTAACCCTAACCCAGTCATCCTATATCCTAACCCTAACCCAGTCATCATGTATCCTAACCCTAACCTAGTCATCATGTATCCTAACCATAACCCAGTCATCATGTATCCTAACCCTAACCCAGTCATCATGTATCCTAACCCTAACCCTAACCCAGTCACCATGTATCCTTATCATTTCCCATTCATCATGTATCCTAACCATAACCCAGTCAACCTATATCCTAACCCTAACCCAGTCATCCTATATCATAACCTTAACTCAGTCATCCTGTATCCTAACCCAGTATTGCTATATCCTAACCACAACGCAGTATTCATATATCCTAACCTGACTGGAAAGGCTTCAGCACCAGATTCGGTACATGTTTCCTAGGGAAATGTGTAGTTATTCAGACAATCAGAAGTCCATTCCCTCGTTCCACCAGCTATAACCCTCTCTGGACGGATGTCTCTGATTTCCCCCCTGGGAGCTCCCCCCCCCCCCCCCCCCCCCCCCCCACACACACACACACCAAACCCCTCCCACCCTTCTACAGTCAACCCAATCGATTCAGCTCAATTACAAACAAATCGAAATGTGATTTATTTGCTCAGGAATCATTTCAATATCAAGAGAGCTGGGCAGGCGAAGACCCCATCAATAAACCGCCCGCCACCCCCCTCCCTCCATCTGCTCCCTGGCCTCGCAAACCACCCAGAGACAATCATTCTGAAAGATGGCAATACAACCAGTCCAGTAGACAACCAGACCAGGTGATTGAGATATGTAGACAACCAGATCAGGTGATTGAGATATGTAGACAACTAGACCAGGTGATTGAGATATGAAGACAACCAGACTAGGTGATTGAGATATGTAGACAACCAGACCAGGTGATTGAGATATGAAGACAACAAGACTAGGTGATTGAGATATGTAGACAACCAGACCAGGTGATTGAGATATGAAAACAACCAGACTAGGTGATTGAGATATGTAGACAACCAGACCAGACCAGGTGATTGAGAAATGTAGACAACCAGACCAAGTGATTGAGATATGCACACAACCAGACCAGGTGATTGAGATATGCACACAACCAGACCAGGTGATTGAGATATGAAGACAACCAGACCAGGTGATTGAGATATGCAGACAACCAGACCAGGTGATTGAGAAATTAAGACAACCAGACCAGGTGATTGAGAAATGAAGACAACCAGACCAGGTGATTGAGATATGTAGACAACCAAACCAGGTGATTGAGATATGTACACAACCAGACCAGGTGATTGAGGAATGAAGACAACCAGACCAGGTGATTGAGATATGTAGACAACCAGACCAGGTGATTGAGAAATGTAGAAAACCAGACCAGGTAATTGAGATATGCAGACAACCAGACCAGGTGATTGAGAAATTAAGACAACCAGACCAGGTGATTGAGAAATTAAGACAACCAGACCAGGTGATTGAGATATGAAGACAACCAGACCAGGTGATTGAGATATGTAGACAACTAGACTACTGAAATGCTTCATAATTTCTTACACTCCATGTGACTAATTAAGTCACCAAGAAGCTGGATCAGGACTGCTGTGCCTGACATTTGATAATATTGCGCTCCATGCTGATTGAAATTGATTTTGGAGGCTAGTAGCGGCAGTCTGACAACTCCCTGCCTATAAACTCAAGGACAATACCCCGTCGGCAGGACAACTCATATGCCCATAAAGTGATGAGCGGAGTGGGGTGGAGGGGAGCGGAGGGGGAAGAGGGGGAAGAACGGGGACGGAGGGGGACCGGTGGGTTGGGAAAACATAACACTATCGCAGGGTCATGGACCTGGCAGTCACATTTCCCATAAATCAGTGGGAGAACACAGAATATTAACACTCTCTCCCTGACAGCATAACGCTGGACTATAAGCATCTAACCATAATATCAATGTCATGCAATTACTGCTTTAATTTGGAAGCTGGAGGGAGGAGGTGCTTAACTATCAGGAATAATGTTGAAATGACAACATACCAACAATTACTGCTTTTATTAGGAATCTGGAGGGAGGAGGTGCTTAACTATCAGGAATAATGATGAAACACAACATATCAACAATTACTGCTATAATTAGGAAGTTGGAGGGGGAAGATGGTTAACTTTCAGGAATAATGATAAAACAGCAAAATCAGACAATTATTGCTTTCATTAGGAAGCTGGAGGGAGGAGATGGTTAACTTTCAGGAATAATGATGCAAGACAACATATCAACAACAGGAGTCACAATCAGTCAATTAAATTGCACTTTGCTAAGAAGCTTTTTTTGTTTCCATTTGACCATTCTGTCCAGGAACAGAAATGGGGTGAGGTGTAATGTATTGGTGCTGTCCAGGAACAGAAATGGGGTGAGGTGTAATGTATTGGTGCTGTCCAGGAACAGAAATGGGGTGAGGTGTAATGTATTGGTGCTGTCCAGGCACAGAAATGGGGTGAGGTGTAATGTATTGGTGCTGTCCAGGAACAGAAATGGGGTGAGGTGTAATGTATTGGTGCTGTCCAGGAACAGAAATGGGGTGAGGTGTAATGTATTGGTGCTGTCCAGGCACAGAAATGGGGTGAGGTGTAATGTATTGGTGCTGTCCAGGAACAGAAATGGGGTGAGGTGTAATGTATTGGTGCTGTCCAGGAACAGAAATGGGGTGAGGTGTAATGTATTGGTGCTGTCCAGGAACAGAAATGGGGTGAGGTGTAATGTATTGGTGCTGTCCAGGAACAGAAATGGGGTGAGGTGTAATGTATTGGTGCTGTCCAGGAACAGAAATGGGGTGAGGTGTAATGTATTGGTGCTGTCCAGGCACAGAAATGGGGTGAGGTGTAATGTATTGGTGCTGTCCAGGAACAGAAATGGGGTGAGGTGTAATGTATTGGTGCTGTCCAGGCACAGAAATGGGGTGAGGTGTAATGTATTGGTGCTGTCCAGGAACAGAAATGGGGTGAGGTGTAATGTATTGGTGCTGTCCAGGAACAGAAATGTTTGGTTTTCAGACCATTGGCCAACACCCATGATGTGTATTGCCCCACATTTGAAATCCTGATGTCTTGTCCAGATTTACAACCCAGACAATATTCAACCATATCAATCCTTACAAGATTTTACTGTATCTCAACAAACCTCTTGGTTATAGTCCATGTACAGTGAACACATATTTGGTAAAAGTTCAAATGATCCCTGGCCAATATAAGATATTGGATGTTTTAGCTGATTGGCTAACAACAGAATCATATGATCTGAGCACTGACACATTTCCAACATGTCAACCAGTAAAACCGATCACAAACCAGGGAAGTGCTTACACATTGCGGATTGCCTTCACGTATTCCCCTGGTACTTCTGCTCATTCCGTTCACCAGCTCCGGAGATCTACGTCACGTCTTGTCTCATAACGCACACCTGGTTCCCCTTCCCCTTCTTAGTATGTGTATATTTGTGTCCTCTGTTCCATAAATCCTTGCTGATTATTGTTCCATGCCTGTTTGTCTTGTGAGTACCTGTGCTTTGTTGTATCGTCTTGCGTGTTACTGTGTTACTGCGCACTTGTTATCACGAGTATTGCCCCGTGGTTTACACCTCACTCATTGTTTGGGTTAAAGCCCTTTTATTTATATATATATATATATATATACTGTACATGTTTGTTTTGGGCTTTGTCCCTGTCATGTTCATGACGTATGCTATTTTGGGTAGAGAAATAAAAAAAACGATTTCATATTCCTGCACCTTTCTCCTATCATTATACAATGTGACAAAGTATACAAGTTCCCACACCAGAGGAGCTTGAAGCACTACCTGCCTCTGTCCCGTTTAAGCCAGGCTGGAGAATACCCCCGTCCCTCCCGAAACACTTTGACGGCACACCAGCGAGATGCAAGGGACTTCTTCTGCAACGCGACCTGTAACTCGCTATGCTGAGGCTGTCTCCGGCAGAGACAGGGTTTCCACCGTCATCTCGGCACTGACTGGACGGGCCCTGGACTGTGGTGCCGCAGTCTGAGAAACGGGCGTACCCGAGGTCGAGTCCTACGAACGCTTCACACCCCTCTTTCGGCTCGGTGTTTGATCATCCTGTGGAGGGCTGAGAGGTAGGGTGAGCGTCTACTCCGACTACGCCAGGGATCTAGGTGTCTCTCCACTTCAGTGTGTGTCTCTCCACTCCAGTGATAATCCATGGCACAAAGCCTCCAGTCATGATCCATGGCAAGAAGCCTCCAGTGATGATTCATGGCAAGAATCCTCCAGTGATGATCCATGGCAAGAAGACTCCAGTGATGATCAATGGCACGAAGCCTCCAGTGATGATCCATGGCACGAAGCCTCCAGTGATGATCCATGGCACGGATTCCGGAGCCCATGGCTACAACTGCTCAGTGGCCAGAGCCGATTGAGGTGGGCTATGCACGTTTGGCCTAGGTAGCGAGTAGGAGAAGAAGGAATCTGGGCCTCTGCTCATATTGTGGAGAAAAGGGTCATTTCTCCCTGACCTGCCCTCTTTCCACTAATAGGTGAGGAGGTGACAAGCCAGGTAATTCACCTGCTCCTACCCAGGGAGGATGCAAGATCTCCTCTCCTTTTCCATCAACTCAACTCGTGTGTTTTCCCATTAAATTCCCTGAATATCCTGGCCCCTCACTCCCATTGACTCTGATTGATTCCGGAGCTGCCGGGAACCTTTAAGATAGTCCACTAGCCTCTGCATTACGCATTTATTTGGTTCCCCTACAGTCACCATTCCGATTCGAGCCCTGGATAATCATCAAATAGGGACAGCGTTCTTACGTCACAGTCGGGCAGTACCCTTTTCTCTGCTGATCCATGACACTAATTTAGAACAGATCACCTATTTGATTATATACACCCCCATGCACCCTGTTGTTTTAGGTCTCCCCTGGTTAAATTGGCATAGTCCTGTTTCTTACTGGTCCGAGAGGAGACTGCTGTCGCAGGAGTGTCAGGGGAGGTGTCTCGCGGTGTCTATCAACACTACTACGGTGGAAAGTCCAGACCCCTCAAGTCTATTCACTGGAGGAATACCAGGATCTGCAGGTCAATGTCTTTGGAGACCGAGGCCATGGAGACCTACGTACAGGAGAGCCTCCAACATGATTTTATCTGCCCCTCTACGTCACCAGCCTCCTCAAGCTTAGTTTTGTTAAGAAGAAAGATGGGGGACTGTGCCCCTGCATTGATTATCCATCACTGAATAAAGCCACCGTTAAGTTCAGCTATCCTTCACCCCTCACCCCAACCATCGAACAAATGCACTTGAGGAGCGCCTACAATCTGTTGCGCATTCGTGCAGACGACAAAAGGAAAACGGCCTTTTCCACGACCACGGGGCTTTACGAGTATCTCGTAATACCCTTTGGCTTGTCTAATGCTCCTTCACTCTTCCAGGCCTTTGTTAATACATTTTTTTGTGACATGCTGGGACAGGGTGTTGTGGTTTATATAGACAACATTTGGTCTATTCTGCTGACTGTGCCCAGCATGTCTCATTGGTCAGCTATGTGCTGGGACGACTGTTGAAGCATCATCTATATGTTGAAAATAAGAAAGGTTTGTTCTTCCAGCGGTCCGTGTCCTTTTTGGGCTACCTCATATCCACGGAGGGAGTGGAGAAGGAGGAGCAATGAGTCAGCACTGTCAGGTCATGGCCCGTCCCCATCTCCGTGAAAGCACTCCAGCGATTCCTGGGTTCGCCAACTATTTCCGGAGGTTCATCCGGGGCTTCAGCACTGTGGTCGCGTCTCTTACCTCCCTGCTGAGAGGAAGTGCCCAGTGGCTTCGTTGGACGGCGGAGAGGGCGTTCGAGATACTGAAGGCACCCTTCACCACTGCTCCTGTGCTTGCATATCCTGACCCCTCACTCCCCTTCATCGTCGAGGTGGATGCCACTGATGTAGGAGTCAGGGCAGTGCTGTCCCAGCTGATCGGAACACTTCCAAAGCTGTGGCCCTGCGCCTTCTACTACAAGCAGCTGAGCTCCGCCCATAGGAACTACGACATAGGGGACGATCAATAAGGCTCTGAAGGCGTGGGGTTTGTGTATTGTTTTGGGCTTCGTCCCAGTCATGTTCATGACGTACCCTATTACAGGGGCTGAGTCACTGGCTTACTGGGGCTCTCTCATACTGTCCCTGGGAGGGGTGCGTCACCTGAGTGGGTTGAGTCACTGATGTGATCATCCTGTCTGGGTTGGCGCCCCTGCTTTGGATTGTGCCGTGGCGGAGATCTTTGTGGGCTATACTCAGCCTTGTCTCAGGATGGTAAGTTGGTGGTTGAAGATATCCCTCTAGTGGTGTGGGGGCTGTGCTTTAGCAAAGTGGGTGGGGTTATATCCTTCCTGTTTGGCCCTGTCCGGGGGTGTCCTCGGATGGGGCCACAGTGTCTCCTGACCCCTCCTGTCTCAGCCTCCAGTATTTATGCTGTAGTAGTTTATGTGTCGGGGGGCTAGGGTCAGTTTGTTATATCTGGAGGACTTCTCCTGTCCTATTCGGTGTCCTGTGTGAATTTAAGTGTGCTCTCTCTATTTCTCTCTTTCTCTCTTTCTTTCTCTCTCTCGGAGGACCTGAGCCCTAGGACCATGCCTCAGGACTACCTGACATGATGACTCCTTGATGTCCCCAGTCCACCTGGCCGTGCTGCTGCTCCAGTTTCAACTGTTCTGCCTTATTATTATTGAACCATGCTGGTCATTTATGAACATTTGAACATCTTAGCCATGTTCTGTTATAATCTCCACCCGGCACAGCCAGAAGAGGACTGGCCACCCCCACCTAGCCTGGTTCCTCTCTAGGTTTCTTCCTAGGTTTTGGCCTTTCTAGGGAGTTTTTCCTAGCCACCGTGCTTCGATTTCATTTGATTTTGGGTAGAGAAATAAAAAAAACTATTTCATATTAATATAAAACCGCTATATCGTTTTCCTGCTCCTGCTCCTGTCTTTCATTATAGAACATGACAGTTGCAAGGTAACGCTTCTCTCCTATAAACACACATATGGTACAGACACATGGGAGAGGCGGTGGGCAGTTACTAGAGCAGTGCCTGGTCAGCAGTTGTAGAGGATAAGTGTCTTGCTCTAGGGCATGACGACACCCTCTGGGTGAATAAATTAAATAAGTTGCCCAAAGTAAATGGCCTGCTCCTCAGTCTCAGTTGCTAATATATGCATATTATTAGTAGTATTGGATAGAAAACACTCTAAAGTTTCTAAAACTGTTTAAATGATGTATGTGAGTATAACAGAACTCAGATGGCAGGCAAAATCCTGAGGAGAAATTAAAACAGGAAGTGAGAAATCTGAGCTTTGTATGTATTCACCAGAGTCCCCAATGAAATCCCCTTGAGATATTAATGATGTTGCACTGCCTTGGGGTTCCACTAGATGTCAACCATCAATAGAATTTGTAATGAGACTTCTATGGTGTTGTGGGAGTGAATGATAGCAGAATGTAGCAGGTGTCTATCAAGCAGCCATTTTCTGATCGTGCTTAATTCTCATGCTATTCACTTGCGGTCCATTGCTCATGAAAACAAGAAGGAGTACTCCGGTTGGAACTTTATTGAAGATATATGTTAAAAACATCCTAATGATTGATTCTGTACTTAGTTTGAAATGTTTCTTCGACTTGTAATATAACTTTTTGAAGTTTTTGTCCGATGTAACGCTGCCCAGAATGAGCGTTTGGATATGTATACCAAACGTGCTAACAAAAGAACGTATTTGGACATAAATAACGGACATTTTCGAACAAAACAAACATTTATTGTGGACCTGGGATTCCTGGCATGCTTTCTGATGTATATCATCAAATGTAAGGGAACATTTATCATGTAATTTCTTGTTTATGTTGACGTCAACATGGCGGCTATTGTGACAAATGTTTCTGAGCGCCGCCTCAGATTATTGCATGGCTGGCTTATTCCGTAAAGTTTAAAAAAAAATCAGATACAGCGGTTGCATTAAGGAGAGGTATATCTATAATTCCATGTGTATAATTTGTATTATCATCTACATTTATGATGAGTATTTCTGTTGAATTATGTGGCTATGCAAAATCACTGGATGTTTTTGGAACTAGTGAATGTAACGCGCCAATGTAAACTCATATTTTCATAAATATGAACTTTATCAAACAAAACATACATGTATTGTGTAACATGAAGTTCTATTAGTGTCATCTGATGAAGATCATCAAAGGTTAGTGATTCATTTTATCTCTATTTGTGCTTTTTGAAACTCCTCTCTTTGGCTGGAAAAAAATGGCTGTGTTTTTCTGTGGCTATGTGGTGACCTAATATAATCGTTTGTGGTGCTTTTGCTGTAAAGCATATTTGAAATTCGACACTGTGGTGGAATTAACAACGAGAATAGCTTTAAAATGGTCTGAGATACATGTATGTTTGAGGAATGTTCATTGTGAGATTTTTGATGTTTTGAAAATGGCGCCCTACACTTTGACTGGCTGTTGTCATATCACTCCCGTTAACGGGATTGCAGCCATAAGAAGTTAAACCGACTAGACAACTAACTTGACTATATTTAAACCAACTAGACAACTAACTTGACAATATTTAAAGCCACTAGACAACTAACTTGACTATATTTAAATAAACCAACTAGACAACTAACTTCACAACAGTGTACATATCAACTAGTCTGGTTTTGTAACACTAACTAGCCACCCCACTATAAAATCTACCGCTGTATTTCTAAGCTGGTGTTTTTCCAATGTAACGTTTTGTCTTCTACAGCCAACAGTGTAGCGCTGCAGTGGTAACTGTCCACCTTCAAGTTCTATCAGAAGGTGCACCCTGTGGTGTCGACTGCTGCCATTGGGGAGGTTTATGGTGAGCTGCTGGACAACAAGCCTGCTGGAGACAATGTCTTGACCTTTGCAAAGAGCTCCCTGGTGGCCATTCAAGATGAGCTGACCCCTCCGCTCACGGGACTGTTTGCTTCCATTCTCTGTGACCGTTGTGAGTAACTAATTTAAGTGTGTTACCTTCGCAAGGCTGCCGGTCCAGACGGGGGCCAAACGGAGTCCTCAGAGCATGTGAAGACCAGCTGTGACGCACACTCCTTGTGATGTAACACACTCCTTGTGATGTAACACACTCCTTGTGATGTAACACACTCCTTGTGATGTAACACACTCCTGATGATGTAACACACTCCTGATGATGTAACACACTCCTGTTGATGTAACACACTCCTGAAGTGTGTTACATCACCAGGAGTGTGTTACATCATCAGAAGTGTGTTACATCAACAGGAGTGTGTTTCATCAACAGGAGTGTGTTACATCAACAGGAGTGTGAGCATGTTATATCGTCAGGAGTGTGAGTGTGTCACTACTGTTGATGTAACACACTCCTGATGATGTAACACACTCACACTCCTGACGATATAACATGCTCACACTCCTGTTGATGTAACACACTCCTGTTGATGTAACACACTCCTGTTGATGTAACACACTCCTGTTGATGTAACACACTTCTGATGATGTAACACACTCCTGGTGATGTAACACACTTCTGATGATGTAACACACTCCTGATGATGAAACATGCTCCTGATGATGTAACACACTCCTGTTGATGTAACACACTCCTGTTGATGTAACACACTCCTGTTGATGTAACACACTCCTGATCCTTATGTAATCTGATTACTTTTATTTACTTTTAGATTACTTTCCTGTTATTTGGCATTAGAATATATTTTTTTTATATTGGCTCAAATGCATTAAGAAGGAAAGAAATTACACAAATTAACAAGGCACACCTGTTAATTGATATGCATTCCAGGTGACTACCTCATGAAGCTGGTTGAGAGAATGCCAAGAGTGTGCAAAGCTGTCATCAAGGCAAAGGGTGGCTACTTTGAATAATCTGAAATATAAAATGTATTTTGATTTGTGTAACACTTTTTTGTTTACTACATGATTCCATATGTGTTATTTCATAGTTTCGATGTCTCCACTATTATTCTACAATTTAGAAGAAAGTAAAATACATAGAAACCCTTGAATGAGTAGGTGTGTCCAAACGTTTGTCTTGTACTGTATATTTATACATATTCCTAATAGTTTGTGAATTATCCAGGAATCAGATAAGTGAGATGACGTGTTTTTAGAAATGCTGCATGTCTGGACTTGATATGTTCAGGCAAATCCACTAAGGTATTGAGTTATTCATCTCTTTAACAAAATTACAATTGCTTAATGTTATATTTTTTTTTCTTCACATATTTCTTGTCATTTTATCTCATAATTGTTCAACTAAATCATTCCTCAGGAATTGTAAAAATATGAAAAAAGCTATTGTCAAATTAATAATAATAACACAATCCAAAGAGGGAAATAAACATCCCATTACAGTGACTGCAGCAGTTCTCTGTTAAGAATCCATTTAAAGATTAAAATCCACTTGGAAAGTGATTTCTGAATTTAAACTGTTTTTGATTTTTTTTTTTAAATAAATCATAGTGATCCTGGGCTGAGAGGGTCTATTGTGTCTTACTTTGGAAGAGCTTTTTCCACCACTGCTTATGTGTTAAAAGCGTTGAATCCAAAGCCGGCTTAAATATAATTCTCCAACTAAACTTTCTCTTGAGAAAGCTAAGAGGGGCTTTTTAGGTTAACAATCGCTTTCTACTTTATCTGGTCGAACATGACTGTAAACCAGGATGTCTCTGTCCTATCAGCTAGGTCCCATCTCTCTCTCTCTCTCTCTCTCTCTCTCTCTCTCTCTCTCTCTCTCTCTCTCATTTCAAATAAGGGCTTTATTGGCATGGGAAACATATTATGTTTCATTGCCAAAGCAAGTGAAATAGACAACCAGAAGGGAAATAAACAATCATCAAGTAATAGTAAACATTACATACAATCACCAACATGTTTATAGAATATTGCAATTTCAAGTGTTCTATACTTGATACAGTGTTGTAACAACTCTCAGCTAGGGTCCGGGTCTCTCTCTCTCTGTCCTATCAGCTAGGGTTCAGCTCTCTCAATTCAATTAAATTCAAGGAGCTTTATTGGCATGGGAATCATATGTTTACATTAACAAAGCAAGGGAGAGATAGAGAGAGAGGGAGAGTTGAGCACATGAGCTCCCACATTTTTCAGCATGTTTTCACAGACAGATTTATAGTTAGACAAACTTGGATTTTTCGACAAGGACATATACAAGATATTACCTTCCAAAACATAACCTTCACTGCAAATCAAAACTCCAAACCTACAACCTGGTTTTGGACAAATTACCTGGAAGGATTCCTACTACCAAAGATTCTTATTTCCGAGATATACAGTAAAGGTTCTGGCAAAGAAACAACAGAAACCTGAAAACACCATCCAACCTGGAACTGAGTGAATCATATTTAGTCTGAAGCTACTTTTAAAGACAAGAAGAAAAATATATTACAATTATATATTTTACTTTATAAGTACTGAATGCTAAGTTAAGGCTACCAGAACATATCTGACAGCAACTTCAATTAGCAATCAGGCGTGAAGTGAGAGGTGTCAAAGCCCTTGAGCCCAACAACGGCAGGAGAGTTTCACAACCTACCCCACCCAAATTCAGAGGCCTTTGAAGCCCCCTCTTGCAGTTCAAAGGTCATTACAATACAGTACCTTCTGGATGTAAAAAATTATAAGACACAAAAAGAGTACAAAAATAAGCTCCTTATAGATAATCAAGAGAAATCTTTTGCTAAATATTATAAAAATGGAAACATACGCAACTTCATCTTCCCCATAGACAATCCCCTGGCATGGCACAGTGCTATATTAACATACTACCCCTATTTCAAGGAGGGGGCGTGTTAGCGATGGGTGAGTCAATGTCAAACTGTCTGGAACAGTAATGGTACAGGGCAACCCCAAACAGTTTCAGCTGGACTTTCACGTAATCAAAGAGATACTGTAGCTCAGCAGGATAAGCTCTCTTGAGGATAAGCTCTCAGAAATATGGATAAAATGAATCCCTAACCTTTGATGATCTTCATCAGATAACACTCATAGGACATCATGTTACACAATACATGTATGTGTCACGTTCTCACCTTTATTTCCTTTGTTTTGTATTTATTTAGTATGGTCAGGGCGTGAGTTGGGTGGGCAGTCTATGTTTGATTTTCTATGTTTTGGGTATTTCTATGTTTCGGCCTAGTATGGTTCTCAATCAGAGGCAGGTGTCATTAGCTGTCTCTGATTGAGAATCATACTTAGGTAGCCTGGGTTTCACTGTGTGTTTGTGGGTGATTGTTCCTGTCTCTGTGTTTTGCACCAGATAGGGCTGTTTTTGGTTTTCCACGTTTATTGTTTTGTAGTGTTCGTGTTTATCGTTTTTTCATTAAACATGAATCAATATAACCACGCTGCGTTTTGGTCCGCCTCTACTTCACCACAGGAAAACCCTTACAGTATGTTTTGTTCGATAATGTGCATATTTATATCCAACAATCTCAGTTTACATTGGCGACTTATGTGCAGTATTGTTTTGATTCCAAAACATCCCGTGATTTTGCAGAAATACTCATAATAAACATTGATAAAAGATACTAGTGTTATTTACAGAATTAAATATAGACTTCTCCTTAATGCAACCTCTGTGTCAGATTCTTTAAAAACTTTATGGAAAAAGCATAATCTGAGAACGGCGCTCAGAACACCAAAATAGCCAGAGGAATATCTGCCATTTTGGAATCAACAAAGTTAGAAACAACACCATAAATATTCACTTACCTTTGATTATCTTCATCAGAAGGCACTCCCATGAATCCCAGTTCGACAATAAATGACTGATTTGTTCCATAAAGTTCCATCATTTATGTCCAAAAAGCCACTTGTTGTTAGCGTGTTCAGCCCAGTAATCCATCTTCATGAGTTGCAGGCACTTCATCCAGACAAAAACTCGAAAAGTTCCGTTACAGTCCTTTAGAAACATGTAAAACGATGTATGGAATCAATCGTTAGGATATTTTTAACATAAAACATCAATAATGTTCCAACCGGAGAATTCCTTTGTCTTCAGAAAAAGCACTAGAACAAGAGATCGGGAGCGTGCGTCATGAGACCAAGGCTCTCTGCCAGACCACTGACTCAAAGAGGTCTCATGAGCCCCTCCTTTATAGTAGAATCCTCAAACCAGTTTCTAAAGACGGTTGACATCTAGTGGAAGCCCTAGGAAGTGCAACCTCATCCATATCTCAATGTGTATTCGGTAGGCCAAGCTTTGAAAAACTACAAACCTCAGATGTCCCACTTCCTGGTTGGATTTTTCTCAGGTTTTCGCCTGCCATTTGAGTTCTGTTATACTCACAGACATCATTCAAACAGTTTTAGAAACTTCAGAGTGTTTTCTATCCAATACTAATAATAATATGCATAGATATTACCATCTGGGACAAAGTAGGAGGCAGTTCACTCTGGGCACGCTATTCATCCAAAAGTGAAAATGCTGCCCTCTATCCCAAAAAGGTTCATGGACAATGGTATGATAACGATATATTCTGATATATTCTTCAGTTAATTCTGGAAATGGAACTCATTAACCTCTCTAGGGACGCTAGCGTCCCCACCTGGCCAACATCCAGTGAGATTGCAGAGCGCCAAATTCAAATACAGAAATACTCCTTATAAAAATTCTGAAAAGTTACAACTATTTTACATAGATTTAAAGATTAACTTCTTGTGAATCCAACCATGGTATTAGATTTAAAAAATGCTTTATGGTGAAAGTATACCTTACAATTGTTTGAGAACATAGCCCAGCAGACAAATCATTACAAACAGTAACCAGCCAAGTAGAAGAGTCAGAAATAGAGATAAAATTAATAACTTACCTTTGATGATCTTCATATGGTTGCACTCAGAAGACATTCATTTATTCAATAAATGTTCCTTTTGTTCGATAAAGTCTCTCTTTATATCCAAAAACCTTTTTGTTTGTGCGTTTTCTTCAGTAATCTACAGGCTCAAACGCAGTCACAACAGGCAGACAAAAAAATCTAAATTGTATCAGTAAAGTTCATAGAAGCACGTCAAACGATGTTTATATTCAATCCTCAGGTTGTTTTTTAGTCTAAATAATCGATAATATTTCAACCGGACAATAACGTTGTCAATATAAATGGTAAAAAAGAAAGCCACTCTCTCGGTCGAGTGCATGAAAAAGCTCTGACACGTAAGGTTCCACTCATTCAGACTGGTCTTACTCCCTCATTTATAAGAATACAAGCCTGAAAAAAATTCTAAACACTGTTGACATCTAGTGGAAGGCATAGGAACTGCAATTTGAGTCCTACCTCGATGGATACTATAATGGCATTGAATAGAAAAATAATTTGACTTCCTGAATGGATTTTTCTCAGTTTTTCGCTTGCCAAATCAGTTCTGTTATACTCACAGACATTATTTTAACAGTTTTGGAAACTTGAGAGTGTTTTCTATACGAATCTACTATTATATGCATATCCTATCTTCTGGGCCTTAGTAGAAGGCAGTTTAATTTGGGCACGCTTTTCATCCAAAATTCCAAATGCTGCCCCCTACCCTAGAGAAGTTAAACAAACTTATTCTGTGGTGCCCCAAAATTGCTAATGAGGTAATAGTTACATGATTAATTGAATCATGTAATAATTAAACATAGTCAATTGATTTGATAAGATAACCGTCATCACGACAGTCTCAGTGGTGAGGAAACATCAACAGAAGCAGGAGAACAGAGCACTAGAGGAGAGGATCAGAGCACTGGAGGAGAAGGTGAGAGAAGGTGAGAACGTTGACGTGTGACAGAGAATAACCCATTAGAGATATGGCCACCCTCGCAGAGAAGCCAGGAGAACAGCCCACCATAGACCATGATCAATGTCTTGACACCACAGCAGAACAGTCCACCCCAGGCCCTGACCATAGCCTCCACATCACAGAAGAACAGTCCAACTCAGACCCTGACCATAGCCTCAACACCACAGCAGAACAGTCCACCTCAGACCCTGACCATAGCCTCTACACCACAGCAGAACAGTCCACCCCAGGCCCTGACCAGAGCCTCGACATCACAGCAGAACAGTCCACCCCACAGGCCCTGACCATAGCCTCGATATCACAGCAGAACAGTCCACCACAGGCCCTGACCATAGCCGTGATATCACAGCAGAACAGTCCACCACAGGCCCTGACCATAGCCTCGACATCACAGCAGAATAGTCCACCCCAGGCCCTGACCATAGCTGTGATATCGCAGAAGGACAGACAAATGAAGAACCCCAAGTCCAGGAGTTCCCACCCCCTCTGAGCACCCCCCCCCCCCCATCAGCCTTCCCTGATAAACATCCTGATAACCCCTCCACACCCACTGAGGACATACACAAGCCACAGATTGTGCTCCTATTGTACTCAAATGGGAAATATATACAAGACACACAGTGTCTGAACTCTGGTGTCCAAACACCCAGAGGGCCCTAGACCTTCTGTCTGAGGACCAACTAGGTTCACCCAGCAACATAATAATACACGGAGGCACAAACAACATGAGAACACAGCAGGAAAGGGTGGGCACAGCACTGAAGGGAGTGATTGAAAAAGTTTATTCCTCTTTCCCCAACGCACAAGTGGTTATCTCCACACTGCTACTATGAAAATACTTCCAACCCTGCTACCATACAGTGGTCAAACGCAATAATTTCCCGTCACTGTGCCTCAAAACCAAATGTCTACCTGGCCCACCACTGCACCCTGGACTTGAACAGCCTTTACGACCAGGTCCACCTATACAATCAGCAGTGCCCACCTTCGCCCGGACCCTAAAGGACATCACCCTCAACCACAGCCCAAACACATCACACAGAAGCAACAGATGAACAAACACCCTGCCCAGACCAGCGAGACATTCTTCCACACCCGTGGGACCTCCACCCCCGACCTACACATAGAGGACCCCAACCAATTAACTCCTCCCCACGCCATCCATGCCCACACCCCATTTAGGCCCCCTCAGATCAGACCTCCTTCCCACCCCATGACTCCCACTCCCGCAAAATGGGCCTCAACATCAAAGTCACACAGACGCCCAGGCCATGAGCAGGCAAACAGGCCAAACCCCCACTCTTACACTAGCCCGAGCCAATGGCATGTACCATATGCTCAGCAGGCTTTGCTCACACTTACTGGTCGGAGGCCAAACCACATGACTAACAATATTGGGGACGTTATGGAACACAAAGCCTTCAGTATCCCATCCTGGAATATCCAAGGCCATCTGCCTTAGGCCTTAAGAGCAGGAACCTGGACTTCACCAAAGAAATTGGAAATGTATTTTATCTTTTTTTTACCTTTATTTATTTATTTAACCAGGTAGGCTAGTTGAGAACAAGTTTTCATTTGCAACTGCGACCTGGCCAAGATAAAGCGTAGCAATTCGACACATACAACAACACAGTGTCACAAATGGAATAAACAAAACATACAGTCAATAATAAAGTAGAACAAAAGAAAACAAAAGTCTATATACAGTGAGTGCAAATGAGGTAAGTTAAGGAAATAAATAGGCCATGGTGGCAAAATAATTACAATATAGCAATTAAACCCTGGAATGGTAGATCGGCAGAGGATCAATGTGCAGGTAGAGATACTGGGGTGCAAAGGATCAAAATAAATAAATAAATAAATACCAGTATGGGGATGAGGTAGGTAGATAGATGGGATGTTTACAGATGGGCTATGTACATGTGTAGTGATCTGTAAGCTGCTCTGACAGCTGGTGCTTAAAGCTAGTGAGGGAGATGTGTCTCCAGCTTCAGAAATGTTTGCAATTCGTTCCAGTCGTGGGCAGCAGAGAACTGGAAGGAAAGACGACCAAATGAGGAATTGGCTTTGGGGGTGACCAGTGAGACATACCTCCTGGAGCGCGTGCTACGAGTGGGTGCTGCTATAGGTGACCAGTGAGCTGAGATAAGGCGGGGCTTTACCTAGCAGAGACTTGTAGATAACCTGTAGCCAGTGGGTTTGGCGACGAGTATGAAGCGAGGGCCAACCAACGAGAGCGTACAGGTCGCAATGGTGGGTAGTGTATGGGGTTTTGGTGACAAAACGGATGGCACTGTGATAGACTTCATCCAGTTTGTTGAGTAGAGTGTTGGAGGCTATTTTATAGATGACATCACCAAAGTCGAGGATTGGTAGGATGGTCAGTTTTACGAGGGTATGTTTGGCAGCATGAGTGAAGGATGCTTTGTTGCGGTATAGGAAGCCAATTCTAGATTTAATTTTGGATTGGAGATGATTAATGTGATTCTGGAAGGAGAGTTTACAGTCTAACCGGACACCCAGGTATTTGTAGTTGTCCACGTATTCTAAGTCAGAGCCGTCCAGAGTAGTGATGCTGGACGGGAGAGAGGGTGCGGGTAGTGATCAGTTGAATAGCATGCATTTAGTTTTACTTGCGATTAAGAGCAGCTGGAGGCCACAGAAGGAGAGTTGTAATGGCATTGTGGAGGTTAGTTAACACAGTGTCCAAGGAGGGGTCAGAAGTATACAGAATGGTGTCGTCTGCGTAAAGGTGGATCAGAGAATCACCAGCAGCAAGAGCAACATCATTGATGTATACAGAAAAGAGAGTCGGCCCGAGATTTGAACCCTGTGGCACACCCATAGAGACTGTCAGAGGTCCGGACAACAGGCCCTCCGATTTGACACACTGAACTCTATTAGAGAAGTAGTTGGTAAACCAGGCGAGGCAATCATTTGAGAAAACAAGGCTGTCGAGTCTGCCAATAAGAATGTTGTGATTGACAGAGTCGAAAGCCTTGGCCAGGTTGATGAATACAGCTGAATCTCAGACAATGCGAAAGAGACGTTGAACGGGTTGATCACTACTCTGGACGACATTTAGAATACGTGGACAATAGGGGTTGCAAGAATTTTGGCAGATCATTTTGGAAAGAGAGGGTCCAGATTGTCTAGCCCGGCTGATTTGTAGGGGTCCAGATTTTGCCGCTATTTCAGAACATCAGCTATCGGGATTTGGGTAAAGAAGAAATGGTGGAGGCTTTGGCGGGTTCCTGTGGAGGGTGCCGGGCAGTTGACCGGGGTAGGGGTAGCCATGTGGAAAGCATGTCCGTAGAGAAATGCTTATTGAAGTTCTCAATTATAGTGGATTTATCGGTGGTGACAGTGTTTCCTAGCCTGAGAGCAGTGGACAGCTGGGAGGAGGTGCTCTTATTCTCCATGGACTTTACAGTGTCCCAGAACTTTTTTGAGTTAGTACTACAGGATGCAAATTTCTGTTTGAAAAGCTTGCCTTAGCTTTTTTAAATGCCTGTGTATATTTGTTCCTAACTTCCCTGAAGAGTCGCATATCACGGGGGCTATTCCCTGCTAATGCAGAACGCCACAGGATGTTTTTGTGCTGGTCAAGGGCAGACAGGTCTGGAGTGAACCAAGGACTATATCTTTTCCTAGTTAAATTTTTTTTGAGATGGGCATGCTTATTTAAGATGGCGAGGAAGGCACTTTTAAAGAATAGCCAGGCATCATCTACTGACGGGATGAGGTCAATGTCATTCCAGGATACCCCGGCCATGTCGATTAGAAAGGCCTGCTCGCAGAAGTGTTTCAGGGAGCGTTTGACAGTGATGTGGGGTGGTCGTTTGGTCGCAGACCCATTATGGATGCAGGCAATGTGGCAGTGATCGCTGAGATCTTGATTGAAAACAGCAGAGGCGTATTTGGAAGGCAAATTAGTTAGGATGACATCTATGAGGGTGCCCGTGTTTACTGATTTTAGGTTGTACCTGGTAGGTTCATTGATAATTTGTGTGAGATTGAGGGCATCAAGCTTAGTTTGTAGGATGGCCGGGGTGTTAAGCATGTCCCAGTTTAGGTCACCTAGTAGCAAAAGCTCAGAAGATAGATGGGGGGCAATCAATTCACATATGGTATCGAGGGCACAGCTGGGGGAAGAGGGAGGTCTATAGCAACTAGCAACAGTGAGAGACTTTTTTCTGGAAAAGTGAATTTTTAGAAGTAGAAGCTCAAATTGTTTGGGTACAGAATTAAACTGTAATACAGAACTCTGCAGGCTATCTTTGCAGTAGATTGCAACACCGCCCCCCATTGCTAACAAACGTTTATGTTAGCAATGGAGATTTCAGAATCGAGAAGCCAGGATTCAGACACGGCTAAGACATTTGGGTTGGCAGAGTGTGCTAAAGCAGTGAGTAAAACAAACTTAGGGAGTAGGCTTCTAATGTTAACATGCATGAAACCAAAGCTACAGAAGTCAACAAATGAGAGCAACTGGGGGGTGGGAGTGGAGCTAGGCACTGCAGGACCTGGATTAACCTCCACATCACCAGAGGAACAGAGGAGAAGTAGGATAAGGGTACGGCTAAAGACTATACGAACTGGCCGTCTAGCACGTTCAGAACAGAGAGTAAAAGGAGCAGGTTTCTGTGCACGATAGCATAGATTCAAGGCATGGTGTACAGACAAAGGTAAGTTAGGATGTGAGTACATTGGAAGTAAACCTAGGCATTGAGTAATGAAGAGAGAGATATAGAGATATAAAGATGTTTAAACCAGGTGATGTCATCACATATGTAGGAGGTGGAACAACATGGTTGGTTAAGGCATATTGAGCAGGGCTAGAAGCTCTACAGTGAAATAAGACAGTAATCACTAACCAGGACAGTAATGGACAAGGCATATTGACATTAGAGAGAGGCATGCGTAGCCAAGTGAACATATGGGTCCAGTGAGTGTTTGGGCTGGCTGGGGACACGGCGATTCAGACAGTTAGCAGCAGTTACAGACCCGGCAGGTAAGCTAGCAGTTAGCAGGCCGGCAGCTAGCAGTTAGTAGACCGGGGCAAACTAGCAGTTAGCAGGCCGGGTTAGCAAGCAGTTAGCAGGGGCTAGCAGTTAGCAGACTTGGTTAGCAAGCAGTTAGCAAGGGCTAGCAGTTAGCAGACCGGGCAGGCAAGCTAGCAGTTAGCAGCCCGGGTTAGCAAGCAAGCAGATAGCAGGGATAGAAAGTTAGCCTTTGGGGGACGTCGCGGTGGGGGTAAGTCTGTTTTTGCCTCTTCGTGCGCTGACGTCGATAGACCAGTCGTGGAATTAGTAGGGTTCCAAGTAGCTCTAGGTAGCTAGCAGGCCTAGCTGATTAGTTTAATGGGCTTTCAGCGGGCGTCGCGCCTGAGGGGCCTGTTGAGGTCCTCGGGCAGATTATGTCGGTCATAGAGGATCTGCGGGGTTCCATGCCCCGTACCGGCTGTAGAAGGGGTCCGGATATTGTAGCCCAGGAGTATACTTCGGTGGTAGCTTGAACCTAAATTGGTGCTTGCTCTGGGATGGAAACACTAGCCAGGAGTAGTCATCCAGGATTGTGGTTAGCTAGTTGTGAAGATCCAGATGAAAATGTTCAGTTTGCGGTAGGAATCCGGGGATAAAAATAACAGGTCCGTTATGCTCTGGTTAGAGTCACGTTGTTCGAACTTGCGAGAGCTTTCCGAGCTGAAGGTTAGCTGATGACCGCTGGCAATGGTTTGCTGACTGATAGCTGGTAGTTCGCTGGCTAGATTCAGTTGAGGGATTCCAGATCCGAAGTAAATATAAATACTTTAGGAAAAAAAAGCGGATCCACGCCACATTGGGTGAGGCAGGTTGCAGGAGAGTATTTATATGTTGAGGTTTAGCAAAATATTTTATGCGATGGATAAAATATGGATATGTGATGAAAAAGATGTAAAACGATATATACAAGGGACACGACAGGACAAAGACGTCTGACTGCTACGCCATTTTGGATTGCAAAAAAGACATTGTCATCCTACAAAAAACATGGTATAGAGTAGATGGACCCACTGGTTGCCCTTTAGGTCGCATAGAGCTTGTATCTCAACAGAGGAATATTTTCTCCTATGAGCTACCTATATCCCCCATTAGAATCCCCATACTTTAAAAACTTCTTAAGGCTAGGCGTCCTGCTAGCGGAACAACTTCCGGTGAAACTTCAAATAAATAATCATAAATATTATGGATATTAAACATGTAGGTACATACAAGTGTCTTATATCGATTGAAAGCTTAAATTCTTGTTAATCTAACTTCACAGTCCGATTTACAGTAGGCATTACAGCGAAAGCATGTCATGTGATTGTTTCGAGGATGGCGCCCCACGTCAAAATATTTTTCCACCGGCAAAGGATTCATAAATTAACAAATAGCGATTCAATATTCAATTTGAAAACCTATTTGAAAACCTTCGTCTGATTTGTCATCCAAAGGGTCCCAGCTTTAACATGTAGGGTCATTTTGTAGAGAAAATCCTTCTTTATATCCTAAAAAGTCAGTTTAGTTGGCGCCATCGATTTGAGTAATCCACTCGTTCAACATGCCAAGATAGGAATCCGGTAATCTACCCCTAAACTTTGTTTCAACAAGTCAAAATATGTTTCTATCCAACCCTCAGATACCCTAAAATGTAATCAAACTATAATATTTCATACGGAAAAAAGTATGTTCAATAGGAAAGCGATATTAGCAGGTGCGCATTGTCTTCATGGCGCGCACACACACGGATTTCCAGTCATAGAGGATCTGCGGGGTTCCATGCCCCGGAGATTTTTGTACTAAAACTCATTATACTTACACAACTGAAACCTTGAACAAAACTACTGACACCCAGTGGAAGCCATAGGAATTGTATACTGGGAGCTAGATTTAATTATTTACACATACTTTCCATTGTAAGAGCATGGGCTCTCTCAAACAAATTCATAAAAAAAAAATGTTTTCTTCTGATTTTCTCCTACCATATCTATTATGTTATAGTGTCCTACATTATTTAACATTTCTACAAACTTCAAAGTATCTTCTTTCCAATGGTACCAATTATATGCATATCCTGGCTTCAGGGCCTGAGCAACAGGACCCTAGCCTGAAGAAGATTAATGAAGACAGTTTTTCCATCCTGGAACTGGACTAGAACCTGACACCCTCAGCACACAAGGAGGCAAACACCTACCTGGAGGTGACAGGATTCCCTTCCACATCTGCCCCCCTTGGCACAACTATGACAACATAAAAAACAAAACGGGTCACAATTCCTGCAGCTCTATTGCATGCTGGGTATGTACACAGTAAATTGAAGGCTTCGAGGGGACTCCTACGGTAGGTACACCTATAGCTCATCCCTGGGTAGTAGTACTGTGGACCTCTTTATCGCTGATCTCAACCCAGAGTCCCTCAGTGTTCACAGTCAGACCACTGACACCCCTATCAGATCACAGCAAAATCACAGACTACTTGAAAAGAGCAATAGTCAATTATGAGGCATCAAAGCCAAAGGAACTGAATAATATTAAGAAATGCTACAGAGGGAAGGAAAGTAGTGTGGAAACCTACCAAAAAACAATTAGGCAACAACAAAGTGAATCCCTTTTAGACATCTTCCTGGACAAACCGTTTCACAGTAATTGTGACGGTGTAAACTTGGCAGTAGAAAACTTAAACAGTGTATGTGACCTCTCAGCTTCCCTGTCAAATCTAAAAATTTCAAACAGGAAACCTAAGAAAAGTAGCAACAATGACAATGATTTGATTAACCAGGTCTGGGAAAATTGGAAAACACTAAACAAACACAAAGAGTTATCTATCCAAAACAGAGATGTATGGGTAAACCACTTCTCCAATCTTTTTTGTCCCAACAACTAAGAACAAACAGAAAAAACATGTACTTGCTCAAATACAAATATTAGAATCAACTATTAACCTCTCTTGGGTAGGGGGCAGTATTTTCACGTCCAGATGAAAAGCATGCCCAAAGTAAACTGTCTGTTACTCAGGCCCAGAAGCTATGCATATATAATAGGTAGATTTGGAGATAAAAAACTCTAAAGTAGCTAAAACTGTTAAAATTATGTCTGTGAGTATAACAGAACTGATATGGCAGGCAAACCCCGAGGACAAACCATCCCAAAAATAACAATTTCAGCCTACCCCTGTTTTCAGTGGCTGTCACTTTTATTTTAAATATGTCGAAGTCCTCCCAGATTGCAGTTCATAGGGCTTCCAATAGATGTCAACAGTCTTTAGAAAGATTTTCAGGTTTGTTTCTGGAAAAAGGAGCCAGAAATTGTAGTTTTTCTGGGTGGCTCTCATTTTGGTTGTAGTTATTCCAATCGCGTGGAAGAGAGCGCGTTCTTTGGTATGTTTCTCCGGTAAAGACAATAATGATTCTCCGTCTTAAATTCTAGCATTTATTTACATAGGGTACCTAAGTTTTGATTATTAACGTTGTTTGACTTGTTTGGGATTCATTTTGTATGCATTTTGATGGAGGGAAACTGGGAGGATTATTGACTGAAGCGTGCCAGCTAAACTGAGTTTTTATGGATATAAAGAATGACATTAAATTCACCCTAAAAGTGGATTTGATTTTTACCAACCTGCAGTTAGGTATAAACACTGCATTCAACCCTCTGTAAATCAGTCAGTTCTTTAACTTTAAAAAAAAGTCTGTAAAAGCCTACCCCTATGAGAATATGTGTTTACGTTCAGCTTCCTGTGCCAACCGGAAGTGCCTAACATTGTGGTATAGGGGCTGTTTCGAAGGGTTAAAAAGGTCACATCTTTCCAAAATGTCATATGTGTGATTAGACAACCCTCATGAACTGTAAATCAGAAAAGTCAGAAAATATGCTGTCTCAGCCACTGCCTCAGCCACTGCCAGTCACCAAGGGAGTACACCAAAGCTCGAACCTAGGTCCCATGCTCTTCTCAATTTACATCAAAAACATAGCTCAGGCAGTAGGGTGGCTCTCATCCATTTATATTGCAGATAATACAGTCAATACTTCTGTTTCTCTATTCAGTAATACCTCCGTTTCTCTATTCAGTAATACATTGGTCTCTGTTTCTCAATTCAGCAATGCCTTTGTTCCTCTATTCAGTAATACTTCTGTTTCTCTATTCAGTAACACCTCTGTCTCTGTCTCTCTATTCAGTAATATCTCTGTATTTTTATTCAGTGATACCTCTGTTTCTCTATTCAGTAATATCTCTGTTTCTCTATTCAGTAAAACCTATGTTTCTCTCTTCAGTAATACCTCTGTTTATCTATTCAGTAAAACCTCTGTTTCTCTGTTCAATAATACCTGTTTCTCTGTTCAGTAATATTTCTGTTTCTCTATTTTGAAATACCTTTGTCTCTGTCTCCTTATTTAGTAATACCTGTTTCTCTATTCAGTAATACCTATGTTTCTCTATTCAGTAATACCTCTGTTTCTCTATTCAGTAAACCTCTGTTTCTCTATTCAGTAATACCTCGGTTTATCTATTCAGTAATACTTCTGTTTCTCTATTCAGTAATAATTCTGTTTCTCTATACAGTAATACTTCTGTTTCTCTATTCAGTAATACCTCTGTTTTTCTATTCCGTAATACCTATGTTTCTCTATTCAGTAATACCTCTGTTTCTCTATTCAGTAATATCTCTGTATTTTTATTCAGTGATACCTCTGTTTCTCTATTCAGTAAAACCTCTGTCTCTCTATTCAGTGATACCTCTGTTTCTCTATTCAGTAAAACCTCTGTTTCCCTATTCAGTAATACCGCTGTTTCTCTATTCAGTAATACCTCTGTTTCTCTTTTCAGTAATATCTCTGTTTCTCTATTCAGTAAAACCTATGTTTCTCTCTTCAGTAATACCTCTGTTTATCTATTCAGTAATACATTGGTCTCTGTTTCTCAATTCAGCAATGCCTTTGTTCCTCTATTCAGTAATACTTCTGTTTCTCTATTCAGTAATACTTCTGTTTCTCTATGCAGTAATAATTATGTTTCTCTATTCAGTAACACCTCTGTCTCTGTATCTCTATTCAGTAATACCTCTGTTTCTCTATTCAGTAAAACCTCTGTTTCTCTGTTCAATAATACCTGTTTCTCTGTTCAGTAATATTTCTGTTTCTCTATTTTGAAATACCTTTGTCTCTGTCTCCTTATTTAGTAATACCTGTTTCTCTATTCAGTAATACCTATGTTTCTCTATTCAGTAATACCTCTGTTTCTCTATTCAGTAATACCTCTGTTTCTCTATTCAGTAATACCTCGGTTTATCTATTCAGTAATACTTCTGTTTCTCTATTCAGTAATAATTCTGTTTCTCTATACAGTAATACTTCTGTTTCTCTATTCAGTAATACCTATGTTTTTCTATTCCGTAATACCTATGTTTCTCTATTCAGTAATACCTCTGTTTCTCTATTCAGTAATACCTGGTTCTCTGTTCAGTAATACTTCTATTTCTCTATTTTGAAATACATCTGGTCTCTGTTTCTCTATTCAGTAATACCTCTGTTTCTCTATTCAGTAATACCTGTTTCTCTGTTCAGTAATATTTCTGTTTCTCTATTTTGAAATACCTCTGTCTCTGTCTCCTTATTCAGTAATACCTGTTTCTCTATTCAGTAATACCTATGTTCCTCTATTCAGTAAACCTCTGTTTCTCTATTCAGTAATACATCGGTCTTTGTTTCTCAATTCAGCAATGCCTTTGTTTCTCTATTCAATAATACTTATGTTCCTCTATTCAGTAATACTCCTGTTTCTCTATTCAGTAATACTTCTGTTTCTCTATTCAGTAATACCTCTGTTTCTCTATTCAGTAAAACCTATGTTTCTCTATTTAGTAATACTTCTGTTTCTCTATTCAGTAATAATTCTGGTACTCTATACAGTAATACTTCTGTTTCTCTATTCAGTAATACCTCTGTTTTTCTATTCAGTAATACCTATGTTTCTCTATTCAGTAATACCTCTGTTTCTCTATTCAGTAATACCTGGTTCTCTGTTCAGTAATACTTCTGTTTCTCTATTTTGAAATACATCTTGTCTCTGTTTATCTATTCAGTAATACATCGGTCTCTGTTTCTCAATTCAGCAATGCCTTTGTTCCTCTATTCAGTAATACTTATGTTTCTCTATTCAGTAATAATTCTGTTTCTCTATTCAGTAATACCTATGTTTCTCTATTCAGTAATCCCTCTGTTTCTCTATTCAGTAAAACCTCTGTCTCAGTGATGATGGTGATGATGATGGTGGTGATGACTGTGACTGTAATGATTGTGATGATGGTGATGATTGTGATTCTGATGATGATGATGGTGGTGATGGTGATGATGATTATGGTGGTGATGAATGTGGTGATGATGATGTTGATGGTGATTATTGCTTTGACGATGGTTATGATGATGGTGATTATGGTGATGGTGATGATGGTGATGAATGTGATGATGGTGATGATGGTGATGATGATTATGGTGGTGAGGAATGTGGTGATGATGATGTTGGTGGTGATTATTGCTTTGACGATGGTTATGATGATGATTATGATGGCGATGGCGCTGATGGTGATGATGGTGATGATGATCATGATGGGGGTAATTGAATTAATGATGGTGATGTTGATAGTGATGATGGTGATGGTGATGATGATGATAATCATGATGATGATGTTGATGATGGTGATGGTGGTAATGGTGGTGATGGTTGTGATTGTGCTGATAATGGAGAGATGGTGATGATGAGGATGGTGATGATGATTTTGATGATGGTGATGGTGATGATGGTGATGATGATGATGATGGTGATGTTGATAATGGTGGTGATTGAGTTGATGATGGTGATGAGGTTAATGGTTATGATGATCATGATGATGGTGATAATTGTGATGGTGATGATGGTGATGGTGATGATGATGTTGATGATGGTGATGGTGTTGATGGTTGTGATTGTGCTGATAATGGTGATGATGGTGATGATGGTGGTAATCGAATTGATGATGGTGATGATGATGATGGTGATGATGGTGATGATGATTGTGATGATGGTGATGGTGATGGTGATGGTGGTGATGATGATGATGATGATGATGGTGATGTTGATAATGGTAGTGATTGAGTTGATGATGGTGATGAGGGTGATGGTTCTGATGATCATGATGATGGTGATAATTGTGATGGTGATGATGGTGATGGTGATGATGATGTTGATAATGGTGATGGTGTTGATGGTTGTGATTGTGCTGATGGTGATGATGGTAATTATGTTAATGGTGATGGTAATGATGGTGATGGTGATGATGGTGATGGTGATGATGGTGAAGTTGGCGATGGTTATTTAATGTTTATGATGGTGATGGTAATGATGGTTGTGATTGTGCTGATGGTGGTAATTGAACTGATGATGGGTGATGATGGTGATGCTGACGATGATGATGATGATGATGTGATGATGATGGTGGTGATGATGGTGATGATGATGATGATGATTATGATGGCTCTGATGGTGATGATGATGGTGATCATTGTCATGGGGATTGTGGTGATGTTGGCGACGATGGTGATGATGATGGTGAAGTTGATGATGGTGGTGATTGTGATGATAATGATGTTGTGACAATGATGATGATGAAGTTGGTAATGGTTAAGATGATGTTGATGATGGTGATGATGGTGATAATGGTGGTGATTGAGTTGATGGTTAAGATTATCATGATGAGGATGGTGATAATGGTGGTGATTGAGTTGATGGTGATGGTGATGTTGATGATGGTGGTGATTGTGGTGGTGATTGTGATGCTAATGGTGATGTGACAATGATCGTGATGGTGAAGATGGTGATGATGATGGTGAAGATGGTGAAGATTGTGATGGTGATGATGATTATTTTTATGATGATCGTGGTGATGTTGATAATGGTGGTGAATATGATGATAATGATGATGATGGTGATGATGTTGATGGTTATGATGATCATGATGATGATGATGGTGATGATGGTGATGGTTATGATGATGACGATGATGATGATGATGATGATGATGATGATGATGATGATAATGGTGATGGTGATAATAATGATAATGATGGTGATGGTGATAATAATGATAATGATGGTGATGATGATGGTGATGGTATAATATAATAATAATGATGATGATGGTCATAATAATGATAATGATGATGATGATTATTGTTATGGTGATAGTGATGATGAATATGATGATTATGATGCTGATGGTGATGATGATGATGATGATGATGATGATGATGATGATGATGATGATGATGATGATGGTGATGGTGATGATGGTGATGGTGATAATAATGATAATGATGCTGGTGGTGGTAATAATGATAATGATGGCGATGGTGATAATAATGATAATGATGATGATGGTGATGGTGATAATAATGTTAATGATGGTGATGCATAGATAATAGATAATAAACAACGAGTAGCAGCAGCGTTTACAATAATAGTCCTGATACTTATTTGATTAGCTGTTCAGCAGTCTTATGACTTGGGGTAGAATCATTAGAATTATTTTGGACTTAGACTAGGCGATCCGATACTTCTTGTCATGCTGTAGCAGAGAAAACAGTCTATGACTTGGGTGGCTGGAGTCTTTGACCATTTTTTGTGCATTCCTCTTACACCGCCTGGTATAGAGGTCCTGGATGGCAGGGAGCTTGGCTCAAGTTATGTACTGGGCCATATGCACTTGCCATACTAAGTCGTGATGCAACCACCATGCTTTCGATGTTGCAGCTGTAGAACTTTTTGAGGATCTGAGGACCCATGCCAAATCTTTTCAGCCTCCTGAGGGGGAAAAGGCATTGCCGTGTCCTCTTCGTGACTGTCTTGGTGTGTGTGGACCATGATCATTTGTTAGTGATGTGGACACCAAGGAATTTGATGCCCTCTACCCTCTCCACTTCAAACTGGGAACCAGACAGAGGATATCGTTTTTGAATTATTTTGGAACAGTAATTGCAAACAAAATGCATTTTAAACCTAGACTTTCAAATACATTATTCCCAACATGGGATTAATAAAAATTAAACAGCAGATGGTTTCTGGCTTGCCGTATCTCAGGCTCTGTAGTAGTCACTTTCATATCAATCCCACAGTTCATACCACTAGGCATGTGACTGTAGGACTTATAGTTCTGAAACTGAAATGTACTTTCTGAGGGTAGTACTGTATACAATATCATTTAGAAAATGCCACCACAGAGGGATCAGAGTTGAACAGGTTTTAACTAATGGTTCCGTGCTACGTCATGTGGCTTATAAAAAGCACAGTACAGAAAGTACAGAAAGTTTGTTCATAATTATAATTTTGCCCAAAAAGCATTCTAAGGCAATGGAATAACCTCTCATCTCTTCAGAAAGAGATCAGCCTCTGGGGGACGTGATGACCAGTCCGTCTCTATCACACTAAGCTCCATCATCTCTTTATCTCCTTAACATTTGCTTTGTTTCTCTTCATCTCTCATCTGCAAACAGCAGCTTTCCATCAAGTGAAAGGTTCAAATTCTTAGCTAAAAGTGCTCAAAGTCTCTTGGATGTGTAGTATGTTTATATTACTGCTATAACCTGCTATGTTCTGTGGCCTGTAACTCGGACAACAAAGAAATCCCTGTTGAAATGTTCTAAAGCTTCTGTCCTACTGTACACTACAGAATGTTTCAAACATCTAAATGAAATGCTGTAATCTTCTTTTAGAGAGCTGGAATTAGAGTGATGCTGACTACAGCTGGAAGTCTTCAGACAAACAGAGAATCACTGTGGAAATGTGTTATCCATCTACCCCTCCCTACTTCCATTCTTCCCTTCTTCCTTCCATTATCCTTCCTTCCTTCCTTCCTTCCTTCCTTCCTTCCTTCCTTCCTTCCTTCCTTCCTTCCTTCCTTCCTTCCTTCCTTCCTTCCTTCCTTCCTTCCTTCCTTCCTTCCTTCCTTCCTTCCTTCCTTCCTTCCTTCCTTCCTTCCTTCCTTCCTTCCTTACATTATCCTTCCTTCCTTCCTTCCTTCATCCACCCCTCAATCTATTATTCCCTCCCTCCATTATTCCCATCCTCCATTGCTCCATCCCTCCCTCTATCCCTTCCTCCCTACATACTCCCTCTCTCCCTTCCTGCCTCCCTCCATCCCCCCATCCATCTACAGTATCTCTCTGTATAAATGGACTATTGCTATGACTTGGACACCATGATAACGATGTAGCTTTATTGTCCAATCTAGCCCTGAATGTTCATCCCAGTAACAGTGCTAATTATACCACTAACCTATTGATCTGTTGGAGTCTCCCGCACACTGTGGTTTAGTTTGTGACGCCAACACAGATGGAATATTTATTTCAGATAGATAGATATTTGGTAAGAAGATTATCCTGAGAGAGTAAAGCCTTCTCCACTGGGCAAGCTGTTGGCTTTATTACAAAGGGCAGTTAGGGTTGGGGCACTCTGGTAATTGAAGGCTGAGATCAGATCACAGAATAACTCTGCCCTCTACTACTACCCACTACTACTGTCCACTACTACTGTCCACTACTACTACCCACTACAAATGTCCACTACTACTACCCACTACTACTGTCCACTACTACTGTCCTCTACTACTACCCACTACAAATGTCCACTACTACTGTCCACTGCTACTGTCCACTACTACTGTCCACTGCTACTGTCTACTGCTACTGTAAACTACGACTGTCCACTACTACTGTAAACTACTACTGTCCATTACTACTGTAAACTACTACTGTCCACTGCTACTGTAAACTACGACTGTCCACTACTACTATAAACTACTACTGTCCACAACTACTGTAAACTACTACTGTCCACTGCTACAGTAAACTACGACTGTCCACTACTACTGTAAACTACTACTGTCCACTGCTACTGTAAACTATGAATTATCCACCACTACTGTCCACTACTACTGTCCACTAATACTGTCCACTAATAACGTCCACTAATACTCTCCACTACTACTGTCCACTACTACTGACCACTACTACTGACCACTACTACTGTCCACTACTAATGCCCACTACTACTGTCCACTACTACTGTCCACTGCTACTGTCCACTACTACTGTCCACTACTACTGTCCACTACCACTGTCCACTTATACTGCCCACTACTATGGTCCATTACCTCTGTCCACTACTACTGTCCATTACCTCTGTCCACTACTACTGTCCACTACCACTGTCCATTTCTACTGTCCATTACTACTACCTACTACTATGGTCCACTACTACTGTCCACTACTTCCACCCACTACTACTGTCCACTACCACTGTCCACTACCAATTCCCACTACTATGGTCCACTACTACTGTCCACTACTTCCACCCACTACTAATGTCCACAACTACTGTCCACTGCTACTGTCCACTACTACTGTCCACTACCACTGTGCACTACTACTGTCCACTACTACTACCCACTACTATGGTCCACTACTACTGTCCACTACTTCCACCACTACTACTGTCCAATAATACTGTCCACTGCTACTGTTCACTACTATGGTCCACTACTTCCACCCACTACTACTGTCCACTACTACTGTCCACTAATACTACCCACTACTATTTTCCACTACTACTGTCCACTACTTCCACCCACTACTACTGTCCACTACTACTGTCCTCCACTACTATGTTCCACTACTACTGTCCACTACAACTGTCCACTACTACTGTCCACTACTATGGTCCACTACCTCTGTCCACTACTACTGTCCATGACCTCTGTCCACTACTACTGTCCACTACCACTGTCCACTACTACTGTCCACTACTACAACCCACTACTATGGTACACTACTACTGTCCACTACCACTGTCCACTACTACTGTCCACTACTACTGTCCACTACCACTGTCCACTACTACTGTCCACTACTACAACCCACTACTATGGTACACTACTACTGTCCACTACCACTGACCACTACTACTGTCCACTACTAATGCCCACTACTACTGTCCACTACTACTGTCCACTACTACTGTCCACTGCTACTGTCCACTACTACTGTCCACTACTACTGTCCACTACCACTGTCCACTTATACTGCCCACTACTATGGTCCATTACCTCTGTCCACTACTACTGTCCATTACCTCTGTCCACTACTACTGTCCACTACCACTGTCCATTTCTACTGTCCATTACTACTACCTACTACTATGGTCCACTACTACTGTCCACTACTTCCACCCACTACTACTGTCCACTACCACTGTCCACTACCAATTCCCACTACTATGGTCCACTACTACTGTCCACTACTTCCACCCACTACTAATGTCCACAACTACTGTCCACTGCTACTGTCCACTACTACTGTCCACTACCACTGTGCACTACTACTGTCCACTACTACTACCCACTACTATGGTCCACTACTACTGTCCACTACTTCCACCACTACTACTGTCCAATACTACTGTCCACTGCTACTGTTCACTACTATGGTCCACTACTTCCACCCACTACTACTGTCCACTACTACTGTCCACTAATACTACCCACTACTATTTTCCACTACTACTGTCCACTACTTCCACCCACTACTACTGTCCACTACTACTGTCCTCCACTACTATGTTCCACTACTACTGTCCACTACAACTGTCCACTACTACTGTCCACTACTATGGTCCACTACCTCTGTCCACTACTACTGTCCATGACCTCTGTCCACTACTACTGTCCACTACCACTGTCCACTACTACTGTCCACTACTACAACCCACTACTATGGTACACTACTACTGTCCACTACCACTGTCCACTACTACTGTCCACTACTACTGTCTACTACTACTTTCCACTACTACTGTCAACTACTACTATCCACTACTAATGTCCACTACCACTGTCCACTACCACTGTCCACTACCACTGTCCACTACTACTCAAATCAAATCAAATCAAATTTATTTATATAGCCCTTCGTACATCAGCTGATATCTCAAAGTGCTGTACATAAACCCAGCCTAAAACCCCAAACAGCAAGCAATGCAGGTGTAGAAGCACGGTGGCTAGGAAAAACTCCCTAGAAAGGCCAAAACCTAGGAAGAAACCTAGAGAGGAACCAGGCTATGTGGGGTGGCCAGTCCTCTTCTGGCTGTGCCGGGTGGAGATTATAACAGAACATGGCCAAGATGTTCAAATGTTCATAAATGACCAGCATGGTCGAATAATAATAAGGCAGAACAGTTGAAACTGGAGCAGCAGCACAGCCAGGTGGACTGGGGACAGCAAGGAGTCATCATGTCAGGTAGTCCTGGGGCATGGTCCTAGGGCTCAGGTCCTCCGAGAGAGAGAAAGAGAGAAGGAGAGAATTAGAGAACGCACACTTAGATTCACACAGGACACCGAATAGGACAGGAGAAGTACTCCAGATATAACAAACTGACCCTAGCCCCCCGACACATAAACTACTGCAGCATAAATACTGGAGGCTGAGACAGGAGGGGTCCGGAGACACTGTGGCCCCATCCGAGGACACCCCCGGACAGGGCCAAACAGGAAGGATATAACCCCACCCACTTTGCCAAAGCACAGCCCCCACAACACTAGAGGGATATCTTCAACCACCAACTTACCATCCTGAGACAAGGCTGAGTATAGCCCACAAAGACCTCCGCCACGGCACAACCCAAGGGGGGGGGGCAACCCAGACAGGATGACCACATCAGTGACTCAGCCCACTCAGGTGACGCACCCCCTCCAGGGACGGCATGAGCGAGCCCCAGTAAAGCCAGTGACTCAGCCCCTGAATAGGGTTAGAGGCAGAGAATCCCAGTGGAAAGAGGGGAACCGGCCAGGCAGAGACAGCAAGGGCGGTTCGTTGCTCCAGAGCCTTTCCGTTCACCCTCCCACTCCTGGGCCAGACTACACTCAATCATATGACCCACTGAAGAGATGAGTCTTCAGTAGAGACTTAAAGGTTGAGACCGAGTTTGCGTCTCTGACATGGGTAGGCAGACCGTTCCATAAAAATGGAGCTCTATAGGAGAAAGCCCTGCCTCCAGCTGTTTGCTTAAAAATTCTAGGGACAATTAGGAGGCCTGCGTCTTGTGACCGTAGCGTACGTGTAGGTATGTACGGCAGGACCAAATCAGAGAGATAGGTAGGAGCAAGCCCATGTAATGCTTTGTAGGTTAGCAGTAAAACCTTGAAATCAGCCCTTGCTTTGACAGGAAGCCAGTGTAGAGAGGCTAGCACTGGAGTAATATGATCAAATTTTTTGGTTCTAGTCAGGATTCTAGCAGCCGTATTTAGCACTAACTGAAGTTTATTTAGTGCTTTATCCGGGTAGCCGGAAAGTAGAGCATTGCAGTAGTCTAACCTGGAAGTGACAAAAGCATGGATTAATTTTTCTGCATCATTTTTGGACAGAAAGTTTCTGATTTTTGCAATGTTACGTAGATGGAAAAAAGCTGTCCTTGAAATGGTCTTGATATGTTCTTCAAAAGAGAGATCAGGGTCCAGAGTAACGCCGAGGTCCTTCACAGTTTTATTTGAGACGACTGTACAACCATTAAGATTAATTGTCAGATTCAACAGAAGATCTCTTTGTTTCTTGGGACCTAGAACAAGCATCTCTGTTTTGTCCGAGTTTAAAAGTAGAAAGTTTGCAGCCATCCACTTCCTTATGTCTGAAACACATTCTTCTAGCAAGGGCAATTTTGGGGCTTCACCATGTTTAATTGAAATGTACAGCTGTGTGTCAACCGCATAGCAGTGAAAGTTAACATTATGTTTTCGAATGACATCCCCAAGAGGTAAAATATATAGTGAAAACAATAGTGGTCCTAAAACGGAACCTTGAGGAACACCGAAATTTACAGTTGATTTGTCAGAGGACAAACCATTCACAGAGACAAACTGATATCTTTCCGACAGATAAGATCTAAACCAGGCCAGAACTTGTCCGTGTAGACCAATTTGGGTTTCCAATCTCTCCAAAAGAATGTGGTGATCGATGGTATCAAAAGCAGCACTAAGGTCTAGGAGCACGAGGACAGATGCAGAGCCTCGGTCCGATGCCACTGTCCATTACCACTGTCCACTACTACTGTCCATGACCACTGTCCACTACTACTGTCCACTACCACTGTCATACTACTAATGTAAACTACTATTACCCTCTACTATGGTCCACTACTACTGTCCACTACTTCCACCCACTACTACTGTCCACTACTACTGTCCACTACTATGGTCCACTACTACTGTCCACTACTTCCACCCACTACTACTATCCACTACTTCCACCCACTACTACTGTCCACTAGTACTGTCCACTGCTACTTTCCACTACCACTGTCCACTAATACTACCCACTATTATGGTCCACTACTACTGTCCACTACTTCCACCCACTACTACTGTCCACCACTACTGTCCACTACTACTGTCCACTACTTCCACCCACTACTACTGTCCACTACTACTGTCCACTACTACTGTCCACTATTACTGTCCACTGCTACTGTCCACTACTATGATCCACTACTTCCACCCACTACTACTGTCCACTACTACTGTGCACTACTTCCACCCACTACTACTGTCCACTACTTTCAACCACTACTACTGTCCACTACTACTGTCCACTACTACTGTCCACTGCTACTGTCCAATACTACTGTCCACTACTACTACCCACTACAAATGTCCACTACTTCCACCCACTACTACTGTCCACTACTACTGTCCACTACTACTGTCCACTACTACTGTCCACTGCTACTGTCCACTACTATGATCCACTACTTCCACCCACTACTACTGTCCACTACTACTGTGCACTACTTCCACACTCTACTACTGTCCACTACTTTCACCCACTACTACTGTCCACTACTACTGTCCACTACTAATGTCCACTGCTAATGTCCAATACTACTGTCCACTACTACTACCCACTACAAATGTCCACTACTACCACCCACTACTACTGTCCACTACTACTGTCCACTACTACTGTCCACTACTACTACCCACTACTACTACCCACTACACATGTCCACTACTACTGTCCACTGCTACTGTCCACTACTACTGTCCACTGCTACTGTCTACTGCTACTGTAAACTACGACTGTCCACTACTACTGTAAAATACTACTGTCCATTACTACTGTAAACTACTACTGTCCACTACTACAGTAAAATATGACTGTCGACTACTATTGTCCACTACTACTGTCCACTGCTACTGTCCACTAATAACATCTACTACTACTGTCCACTAACACTCTCCACTACTACTGACCACTACTACTGTCCAATACTACTGTCCACTACTACCCACTACAAATGTCCACTACTACTACCCACTACTACTGTCCACTACTACTGTCCATTACTACTGTCCACTACTACTACCCACTACTACTACCCACTACAAATGTCCACTACTACTGTCCACTGCTACTGTCCACTACTACTGTCCAATGCTACTGTCTACTGCTACTGTAAACTACGACTGTCCACTACTACTGTAAAATACTACTGTCCATTACTACTGTAAACTACTACTGTCCACTACTACTGTCCACTACTTCCACCCACTACTACTGTCCACTACTACTGTCCACTAGTATTGTCCACTACTACGGTCCACTACTACTGTCCACTACTTCCAACCACTACTACTGTCCACTACCACTGTCCACTACCACTACCCACTACTTTGGTCCACTACTACTGTCCACTACTTCCAACCACTACTACTGTCCACTACTACTGTCCCCTGCTACTGTCCACTACTACTGTCCACTACTACTGTCCACTACTACTACCCACTACTATGGTCCACTACTACTGTCCACTACTTCCACCCACTACTACTGTCCACTACTACTGTCCACTACTACTGTCCACTACTTCCACCCACTACTACTGTCCACTACTACTGTTCACTACTATGGTCCACAACTTTCACCCACTACTACTGTCCACTACTACTGTCCACTACTATTACCCACTACTATTTTCCACTACTACTGTCCACTTCTACTGTCCACTACTTCCACCCACTACTACTCTCCACTACTACTGTCCACTAGAACTGTCCTCCACTACTACTACCCACTACTACTGTCCACTACTAATGTCCATTACTACTGTCCACTACTACTACCCACTACTACTACCCACTACAAATGTCCACTACTACTGTCCACTGCTACTGTCCACTACTACTGTCCAATGCTACTGTCTACTGCTACTGTAAACTACGACTGTCCACTACTACTGTAAAATACTACTATCCATTACTACTGTAAACTACTACTGTCCACTACTACTGTCCACTACTTCCACCCACTACTACTGTCCACTAGTATTGTCCCCTACTACGGTCCACTACTACTGTCAACTACTTCCAACCACTACTACTGTCCACTACCACTGTCCACTGCTACTGTCCACTACTACTGTCCACTACTACTGTCCACTACTACTACCCACTACTATGGTCCACTACTACTGTCCACTACTTCCACCCACTACTACTGTCCACTACTACTGTCCACTGCTACTGTCCACTACTACTGTCCACTACTACTGTCCACTACTACTACCCACTACTATGGTCCACTACTACTGTCCACTACTTCCACCCACTACTACTGTCCACTACTACTGTCCACTACTACTGTCCACTACTTCCACCCACTACTACTGTCCACTACTACTGTTCACTACTATGGTCCACTACTTTCACCCACTACTACTGTCCACTACTACTGTCCACTACTACTGTCCACTACTATTACCCACTACTATTTTCCACTACTACTGTCCACTTCTACTGTCCACTACTTCCACCCACTACTACTTTCCACTACTACTGTCCACTACTACTGTCCTCCACAACTATGTTCCACTACTACTGTCCACTACCACTGTCCACTACTACTGTCCACTACTATGGTCCATGACCACTGTCCACTACTACTGTCCACTACCACTGTCCACTACTACTGTCCACTACTACTACCCACTACTATGGTCCACTACTACTGTCCACTACTTCCACCCACTACTACTGTCCACTACTTCAACCCACTACTACTGTCCACTACTACTGTCCACTAGTACTGTCCACTAGTACTGTCCACTGCTACTGTCCACTACTACTGTCCACTACCACTGTCCACTACTACTGTCCACTACTACTACCCACTACTACTGTCCACTACTACTGTCCACTACTTCCACCCACTACTACTGTCCACTACTACTGTCCACTACTTCCACCCACTACTACTGTCCACTACTACTGTCCATTGCTCCTGTCCACTGCTATGATCCACTACTTCCACCCACTACTACTGTCCACTACTGCTACCCACTACTATGTTCCACTACTACTGTCCCCTACTACTGTCCACTGCTACTGTCCACTACTTCCACCCACTACTACTGTCCACTACTTCCACCCACTACTACTGTACACTACTACTGTCCACTACTACTGTCCACTACTTCCACCCACTACTAATCTCCACTACTACTGTCCACTACTACTGTCCCCCACAACTATGTTCCACTACTACTGTCCACTACCACTGTCCACTACTACTGTCCACTACTATGGTCCATGACCACTGTCCACTACTACTGTCCACTACCACTGTCCACTACTACTGTCCACTACTACTACCCACTACTATGGTCCACTACTACTGTCCACTACTTCCACCAACAACTACTACTGTCCACTACTTCAACCCACTACTACTGTCCACTACTACTGTCCACTAGTACTGTCCACTAGTACTGTCCACTGCTACTGTCCACTACTACTGTCCAGTACCACTGTCCACTACTACAGTCCACTACTACTACCCACTACTACTGTCCACTACTACTGTCCACTACTTCCACCCACTACTACTGTCCACTACTACTGTCCACTACTACTGTCCACTACTTCCACCCACTACTACTGTCCACTACTACTGTCCACTGCTACTGTCCACTACTACTGTCCACTGCTCCTGTCCACTGCTATGATCCACTACTTCCACCCACTACTACTGTCCACTACTGCTACCCACTACTATGTTCCACTACTACTGTCCACTACTACTGTCCACTACTTCCACCCACTACTACTGTCCACTACTTCCACCCACTACTACTGTCCACTGCTACTGTTCACTACTATGGTCCACTACTTCCACCCACTACTACTGTCCACTACTACTGTCCACTACAACTGTCCACTACTACTGTCCACTAAAACTGTCCACTACTACTACCCACTACTATTTTCCACTACTACTGTCCACTACTACTGTCCACTACTACTATCCACCACTACTACCCACTACTATGTTCCACTACTACTGTCCACTACCACTGTCCACTACTACTGTCCACTACTACTGTCCACTACTACTGTCAACTACTACTGTCAACTACTACTGTCCACTACCACTGTCCACTACTACTGTCCACTACCACTGTCCACTACTACTGTCCACTACTACTGTCCACTACTACTGTCCACTACCACTGTCCACTACCACTGCCCACTACTACTGTCCACTACTACTGTCCACTACCACTGTCCACTACCTCTGTTCACTACCTCTGTCCACTACTACCCACTACTATGTTCCACTACTACTGTCCACTACCACTGTCCACTACTACTGTCCACTACTACTATCCACTACTACTGTCAACCACTACTATCCACTACTACTGTCAACTACTACTATCCACTCCTACTGTCCACTACTACTGTTCACTACCACTGTCCACTACCTCTGTCCACTACTACTGTCCATTACCACTGTCCACTACTACTGTCCATGACCACTGTCCACTGCTACTGTCCACTACCACTGTCCACTACTACTGTCCACTACTATTACCCTCTACTATGGTCCACTACTACTGTCCACTACTTCCACCCACTACTACTGTCCACTACTACTGTCCACTACTATGGTCCACTACTTCCACCCACTACTACTGTCCACTACTTCCACCCAATACTACTGTCCACTACTACTGTCCACTACTACTGTCCACTACTACTGTCCACTGCTACTGTCCACTACTTCCACCCACTACTACTGTCCACTACTTCCACCCACTACTACTGTCCACTGCTACTGTTCACTACTATGGTCCACTACTTCCACCCACTACTACTGTCCACTACTACTGTCCACTACTACTGTCCACTACTACTGTCCACTAAAACTGTCCACTACTACTACCCACTACTATTTTCCACTACTACTGTCCACTACTACTGTCCACTACTACTATCCACCACTACTACCCACTACTATGTTCCACTACTACTGTCCACTACCACTTTCCACTACTACTGTCCACTACTACTGTCAACTACTACTGTCAACTACTACTGTCCACTACCACTGTCCACTACCACTGTCCACTACTACTGTCCACTACTACTGTCCACTACTACTGTCCACTGCTACTGTCCACTACTTCCACCCACTACTACTGTCCACTACTTCCACCCACTACTACTGTCCACTGCTACTGTTCACTACTATGGTCCACTACTTCCACCCACTACTACTGTCCACTACTACTGTCCACTACTACTGTCCACTACTACTGTCCACTAAAACTGTCCACTACTACTATCCACTACTATTTTCCACTACTACTGTCCACTACTACTGTCCACTACTACTATCCACCACTACTACCCACTACTATGTTCCACTACTACTGTCCACTACCACTGTCCACTACTACTGTCCACTACTACTGTCCACTACTACTGTCCACTACCACTGTCCACTACCACTGTCCACTACTACTGTCCACTACCACTGTCCACTACTACTGTCCACTACCACTGTCCACTACTACTGTCCACTACTACTGTCCACTACCACTGTCCACTACCACTGTCCACTACCACTGCCCACTACTACTGTCCACTACCACTGTCCACTACCTCTGTCCACTACCTCTGTCCACTACTACCCACTACTATGTTCCACTACTACTGTCCACTACCACTGTCCACTACTACTGTCCACTACTACTATCCACTACTACTGTCAACCACTACTATCCACTACTGCTGTCAACTACTACTATCCACTCCTACTGTCCACTTCTACTGTCCACTACCACTGTCCACTACCTCTGTCCACTACTACTGTCCATTACCACTGTCCACTACTACTGTCCACTACCACTGTCCACTACCACTGTCCACTACCTCTGTCCACTACCTCTGTCCACTACTACTTCTACTATGTTCCACTACTACTGTCCACTACCACTGTCCACTACTACTGTCCACCACTACTATCCACTACTACTGTCAACTACTACTATCCACTACTACTGTCCACTAATACTGTCCACTACCTCTGTCCACTACTACTGTCCATTACCACTGTCCACTACTACTGTCCATGACCACTGTCCACTGCTACTGCCCACTACCACTGTCCACTACTACTGTCCACTACTATTACCCTCTACTATGGTCCACTACTACTGTCCACTACTTCCACCCACTACTACTGTCCACTACTACTGTCCACTACTATGGTCCACTACTTCCACCCACTACTACTGTCCACTACTTCCACCCAATACTACTGTCCACTACTACTGTCCACTACTACTGTCCACTGCTACTGTCCACTACTTCCACCCACTACTACTGTCCACTACTTCCACCCACTACTACTGTCCACTGCTACTGTTCACTACTATGGTCCACTACTTCCACCCACTACTACTGTCCACTACTACTGTCCACTACTACTGTCCACTACTACTGTCCACTAAAACTGTCCACTACTACTACCCACTACTATTTTCCACTACTACTGTCCACTACTACTGTCCACTACCACTATCCACCACTACTACCCACTACTATGTTCCACTACTACTGTCCACTACCACTGTCCACTACTACTGTCCACTACTACTGTCCACTACTACTGTCCACTACTACTGTCAACTACTACTGTCCACTACCACTGTCCACTACCACTGTCCACTACTACTGTCCACTATCACTGTCCACTACTACTGTCCACTACCACTGTCCACTACCACTGTCCACTACCACTGTCCACTACTACTGTCCACTACCACTGTCCACTACCACTGTCCACTACCACTGCCCACTACTACTGTCGACTACCACTGTCCACTACCACTGTCCAGTTCCTCTGTCCACTACCTCTGTCCACTACCTCTGTCCACTACTACCCACTACTTTGTTCCACTACTACTGTCCACTACCACTGTCCACTACTACTGTCCACTACTACTATCCACTACTACTGGCAACTACTACTATCCACTACTACTGTCAACTACTACTATCCACTCCTACTGTCCACTTCTACTGTCCACTACCACTGTCCACTACCTCTGTCCACTACTACTGTCCATTACCACTGTCCACTACTACTGTCCATGACCACTGTCCACTATCACTGTCCACTACCACTGTCCACTACCTCTGTCCACTACCTCTGTCCACTACCTCTGTCCACTACTACTTCTACTATGTTCCACTACTACTGTCCACTACCACTGTCCACTACTACTGTCCACTACTACAATCCACTAATACTGTCAACTACTACTATCCACTACTACTGTCCACTAATACTGTCCACTACCTCTGTCCACTACCTCTGTCCACTACTACTGTCCATTACCACTGTCCACTACTACTGTCCATGACCACTGTCCACTGCTACTGTCCACTACCACTGTCCACTACTACTGTCCACTACTATTACCCTCTACTATGGTCCACTACTACTGTCCACTACTTCCACCCACTACTACTGTCCACTACTATGGTCCACTACTTCCACCCACTACTACTGTCCACCCAATACTACTGTCCACTACTACTGTCCACTAGTACTGTCCACTGCTACTGTCCACTACTACTCTCCACTACCACTGTCCACTACTACTACCCACTATTATCGTCCACTACTACTGTCCATTACTTCCACCCACTACTACTGTCCACTACTACTGTCCACTACTACCCACTACTATGTTCCACTACTACTGTCCACTACCACTGTCCACTACTACTGTCCACTACTACTGTCAACTACCACTATCCACTACCACTGTCCATGACCACTGTCCACTGCTACTGTCCGCTATCACTGTCCACTACCACTGTCCACTACTACTGTCCACTACTATTACCCTCTACTATGGTCCACCACTACTGTCCACTACTTCCACCCACTACTACTGTCCACTACTTCCACCCACTACTACTGTCCACTACTGCTGTCAACTAGTACTGTCCACTGCTACTGTCCACTACTACTCTCCACTACCACAGTCCACTACTACTACCCACTATTATGGTCCACTACTACTGTCCACTACTTCCACCCACTACTACTGTCCAATAATACTGTCCACTACTACCCACTGCTACTGTCCACTAATACTGGTCACTACTACTGTCCACTACTACTGTCCACTAATACTGTCCACTACTACTACCCACTACTACTGTCCCCTAATACTGTTCACTAGTACTGTCCACTACTACTGTCCACTACTACTACCGTCCACTACTAATGTCCTTTAATACTGTCCACTACTACTGTCCTCTAGTACTGTCCACTACTATGGTCCACTTCTACTGTCCACCACTACTGTCCACCACTACTGTCCACTACTACTGTCCTGTACTACTGTACACTACTATGGTCCACCTCTACTGTCCACTACTACTGTCAACTACTACTGTCCTTTACTTCTGTCCACTACCATGGTCCATTACTACTGTCCACTACTACTGTCCACTACTACTGTCCTCTACTACTGTCCACTACTATGGTCCACTTCTACTGTCCACCACTACTGTCCACTACTACTGTCCTGTACTACTGTCCACTACTATGGTCCACCTCTACTGTCCACTACTACTGTCCACTACTACTGTCCTCCACTACTGTCCACTACTGCTGTCCACTACTACTACCAACTACTACTGACCACCTCTACTGACCACTTCTACTGACCACTACTACTACCCAATACTAATGTCCACTTCTACTGTCCACTACTACTGTCCACTACTACTGTCCTCCACTACTGTCCACTACTACTGTCCACTACTACTGTCCTCCACTAGCGTCCACTATTACTGTCCACTACTACTGTCCACTACTTCCACCCACTACTACTGTCCACTACTACTGTCCACTACTACTGTCCACTAGTACTGTCCACTTCTACTGTCCACTACTACTGTCCACTACCACTGTCCACAACTACTGTCCACTACTTCCAACTACTACTACTGTCCACTACTACTGTCCTCTACTACTGTCCACTACTATGGTCCACTTCTACTGTCCACCACTACTGTCCACTACTACTGTCCTGTACTACTGTACACTACTATGGTCCACCTCTACTGTCCACTACTACTGTCCACTACTACTGTCAACTACTACTGTCCTTTACTTCTGTCCACTACCATGGTCCATTACTACTGTCCACTACTACTGTCCACTACTACTGTCCTCTACTACTGTCCTCTACTATGGTCCACTTCTACTGTCCACCACAACTGTCCACTACTACTGTCCTGTACTACTGTCCACTACTATGGTCCACCTCTACTGTCCACTACTACTGTCCACTACTACTGTCCTCCACTACTGTCCACTACTGCTGTCCACTACTACTACCAACTACTACTGACCACCTCTACTGACCACTTCTACTGACCACTACTACTACCCAATACTAATGTCCACTTCTACTGTCCACTACTACTGTCCACTACTACTGTCCTCCACTACTGTCCACTACTACTGTCCACTACTACTGTCCTCCACTAGCGTCCACTATTACTGTCCACTACTACTGTCCACTACTTCCACCCACTACTACTGTCCACTACTACTGTCCACTACTACTGTCCACTAGTACTGTCCACTTCTACTGTCCACTACTACTGTCCACTACCACTGTCCACAACTACTGTCCACTACTTCCAACTACTACTACTGTCCACTGCTACTGTCCACTACTATGATCCACTACTTCCACCCACTACTACTGTCCACTACTACTGTCCACTACAACTGTCCACTACAATTTTCCACTACTACTGTCCACTACTACTGTCCACTACTTCCACCCACTACTACTGTCCTCCTCTACTACCCACTACTATGTTCCACTACTACTGTCCACTACTACTGTCCACTACTTCCAACTCAATACTACTGCACACTATTATGGTCCACTACTACTGTCCACTACTACTGTCCACTACCATTGTTCACTACTACAGTCTACTACTACTGTCCACTACTACTGTCTACTACTACTGTCCACTACTACTGTCCACTACTTCCACCCACTACTACTGTCCACTAATACTGTCCACTACTGTCCACTACTACTACTGTCCTCCACTACTGTCCTCCAATAATGTCCAATACGACTGTCCTCCACTAATGTCCACTATGACTGTCCACTACTACTGTCCACTACTATGGTCCACTACTACTGTCCTCCACTACTGTCCACTACTACTGTACACTACTACTGTCCACTAATACTGTAGACTACTACTGTCTACTACTTCTGTCCACTACTACTGTCCACTACTACAGTCTCCTACTACTGTCCACTACTACTGTCTACTACTACTGTCCACTACTACTGTCCACTACTTCCACCCACTACTACTGTCCACTACTACCCACTGCTACTGTCCACTAATACTGGTCACTACTACTGTCCACTACTGCTGTCCAATAGTACTGTCCACTACTACTACCCACTACTACTGTCCCCTAATACTGTTCACTTGTACTGTCCACTACTACTACCGTCCACTACTACTGTCCTTTACTACTGTCCACTACTACTGTCCTTTACTACTGTCCACTACCATGGTCCATTACTACTGTCCACTACTACTGTCCACTACTACTGTCCACTACTACTGTCCTCCACTAGCGTCCACTATTACTGTCCACTACTACTGTCCACTACTTCCACCCACTACTACTGTCCACTACTACTGTCCACTACTTCCACCCACTACTACTTTCCACTACTACTGTCCAATACTACTGTCCACTAGTACTGTCCTCTACTACTGTCCACTACTACTGTCCACTACTACTGTCCTCCCCTAATGTCCACTACTACTGTCCTCTACTACTGTCCACTACTACTGTCCACTACTACTGTCCTCCCCTAATGTCATCTACTACTGTCCTCTACTACTGTCCTCTACTACTGTCCACTACTAATGTCCACTACTACTGTCCACCCACTACTACTTTCCACTCCTACTGTCCAATACTACTGTCCACTAGTACTGTCCACTAGTACTGTCCACTTCTACTGTCCACTACCACTGTCCACTACTACTGTCCACTACTACTACCCACAATTATGGTCCACTACCACTGTCCAATACTTCCACCAGCTACTACTGTCCACTACTTCCCACTACTACTGTCCACTACTACTGTCCACTGCTACTGTCCACTACTATGATCCACTACTTCCACCCACTACTACTGTCCACTACTACTGTCCACTACAACTGTCCACTACAATGTTCCACTACTACTGTCCACTACTACTGTCCACTACTTCCACCCACTACTACTGTCCACTACTACTGTCCTCCACCACTACCCACTTCTATGTTCCACTACTACTGTCCACTACTACTGTCCACTACTTCCACCCACTACTATTGCACACTATTATGGTCCACTACTACTGTCCACTACTACTGTCAACTACTACTGTCCTCCAATAATGTCCACTACTACTGTCCACTACTTCCACCCACTACTACTGTCCACTACTATGGTCCACAACTACTGTCCACTACTACTGTCCACTACTACTGTCAACTACTACTTCCCTCCACTACTATCAACTACTACTGTCCTCCACTACTGTCCACTACTACTGTCCTCCCCTAATGTCCACTACTACTGTCCTCTACTACTGTCCACTACTACTGTCCACTACTACTGTCCTCTACTGCTGTCCTCTACTACTGTCCACTACTAATGTCCACTACTAATGTCCACTACTACTGTCCTCACCTAATGTCATCTACTACTGTCCTCTACTACTGTCCTCTACTACTGTCCACTACTAATGTCCACTACTAATGTCCACTACTACTGTCCACTACTACTTTCCACAACTACTGTCCTCCACTACTGTCCACTACTAATGTCCTCCACTACTACTGTCCTTCACTACCGTCCACTACTACTGTCCTTTACTACTGTCCACTACCATGGTCCATTACTACTGTCCTCTACTACTGTCCACTACTAATGTCTACTACTACTGTCCACTACTACTGTCCACTACTACTGTCCTCCACTACTGTACACTACTACTGTCCACTACTACTGTCCTCTACTACTGTCCACTAACAGTCCACTACTACTGTCCACTAATACTGTCCACTACTACAAACCACTACTACTGTCCACTACTACAGTCCACTACTACTGTCCACTAGTACTGTCCACTTCTACTGTCCACTACTACTCTCCACTACCACTGTCCTCTACTACTGTCCACTACTACTACCCACTATTATGGTCCACTACCACTGTCCAATACTTCCACCAGCTACTACTGTCCACTACTACTGTCCACTACTTCCAACTACTACTACTGTCCACTGCTACTGTCCACTACTATGATCCACTACTTCCACCCACTACTACTGTCCACTACTACTGTCCACTACAACTGTCCACTACAATGTTACACTACTACTGTCCACTACTACTGTCCACTACTGTCCACTACTACTACTGTCCTCCACTACTACCCACTACTATGTTCCACTACAACTGTTCACTACTACTGTCCACTACTTCCACCCACCACTACTGCACACTATTATGGTCCACTACTACTGTCCAATACTACTGTCCACAACTACTGTCCACTACTAAAGTCCACTACTACTGTCCACTACTGTCCACTACTACTGTCCTCCACTACTACTGTCCTTCACTACCGTCCACTTCTACTGACCACTACTACTACCCACTACTACTGTCCACTACTAATGTCCACTACTACTGTCCTCCACTACTGTCCACTACTACTGTCCACCACTTCCACCCACTACTACTGTCCACTACTATTACCCACTACTACTGTCCACTACTACTGTCCACTACTTCCACCCACTACTACTGTCCACTACTACTGTCAACTACTACTGTCCTCCAATAATGTCCACTACTACTGTCCACTACTTCCACCCACTACTACTGTCCACTACTATGGTCCACAACTACTGTCCACTACTACTGTCCACTACTACTGTCAACTACTACTTCCCTCCAGTACTATCAACTACTACTGTCCTCCACTACTGTCCTCCCCTAATGTCCACTACTACTGTCCTCTACTACTGTCCACTACTACTGTCCACTACTACTGTCCTCTACTGCTGTCCTCTACTACTGTCCACTACTAATGTCCACTACTAATGTCCACTACTACTGTCCTCACCTAATGTCATCTACTACTGTCCTCTACTACTGTCCTCTACTACTGTCCACTACTAATGTCCACTACTAATGTCCACTACTACTGTCCACAACTACTGTCCTCCACTACTGTCCACTACTAATGTCCTCCACTACTACTGTCCTTCACTACCGTCCACTACTACTGTCCTTTACTACTGTCCACTACCATGGTCCATTACTACTGTCCTCTACTACTGTCCACTACTAATGTCTACTACTACTGTCCACTACTACTGTCCACTACTACACACTACTACTGTCCACTACTACTGTCCTCTACTACTGTCCACTAACAGTCCACTACTACTGTCCACTAATACTGTCCACTACTACAAACCACTACTACTGTCCACTACTACAGTCCACTACTACTGTCCACTAGTACTGTCCACTTCTACTGTCCACTACTACTCTCCACTACCACTGTCCACTACTACTGTCCACTACAACTGTCCACTACAATGTTACACTACTACTGTCCACTACTACTGTCCACTACTGTCCACTACTACTACTGTCCTCCACTACTACCCACTACTATGTTCCACTACAACTGTTCACTACTACTGTCCACTACTTCCACCCACCACTACTGCACACTATTATGGTCCACTACTACTGTCCAATACTACTGTCCACAACTACTGTCCACTACTAAAGTCCACTACTACTGTCCACTACTGTCCACTACTACTGTCCTCCACTACTACTGTCCTTCACTACCGTCCACTTCTACTGACCACTACTACTACCCACTACTACTGTCCACTACTAATGTCCACTACTACTGTCCTCCACTACTGTCCACTACTACTGTCCACCACTTCCACCCACTACTACTGTCCACTACTATTACCCACTACTACTGTCCACTACTACTGTCCACTACTTCCACCCACTACTACTGTCCACTACTACTGTCAACTACTACTGTCCTCCAATAATGTCCACTACTACTGTCCACTACTTCCACCCACTACTACTGTCCACTACTATGGTCCACAACTACTGTCCACTACTACTGTCCACTACTACTGTCAACTACTACTTCCCTCCACTACTATCAACTACTACTGTCCTCCACTACTGTCCACTACTACTGTCCTCCCCTAATGTCCACTACTACTGTCCTCTACTACTGTCCACTACTACTGTCCACTACTACTGTCAACTACTACTTCCCTCCACTACTATCAACTACTACTGTCCTCCACTACTGTCCACTACTACTGTCCTCCCCTAATGTCCACTACTACTGTCCTCTACTACTGTCCACTACTACTGTCCACTACTACTGTCCTCTACTGCTGTCCTCTACTACTGTCCACTACTAATGTCCACTACTAATGTCCACTACTACTGTCCTCACCTAATGTCATCTACTACTGTCCTCTACTACTGTCCTCTACTACTGTCCACTACTAATGTCCACTACTAATGTCCACTACTACTGTCCACTACTACTTTCCACAACTACTGTCCTCCACTACTGTCCACTACTAATGTCCTCCACTACTACTGTCCTTCACTACCGTCCACTACTACTGTCCTTTACTACTGTCCACTACCATGGTCCATTACTACTGTCCTCTACTACTGTCCACTACTAATGTCTACTACTACTGTCCACTACTACTGTCCTCCACTACTGTACACTACTACTGTCCACTACTACTGTCCTCTACTACTGTCCACTAACAGTCCACTACTACTGTCCACTAATACTGTCCACTACTACAAACCACTACTACTGTCCACTACTACAGTCCACTACTACTGTCCACTAGTACTGTCCACTTCTACTGTCCACTACTACTCTCCACTACCACTGTCCTCTACTACTGTCCACTACTACTACCCACTATTATGGTCCACTACCACTGTCCAATACTTCCACCAGCTACTACTGTCCACTACTACTGTCCACTACAACTGTCCACTACAATGTTACACTACTACTGTCCACTACTGTCCACTACTACTACTGTCCTCCACTACTACCCACTACTATGTTCCACTACAACTGTTCACTACTACTGTCCACTACTTCCACCCACCACTACTGCACACTATTATGGTCCACTACTACTGTCCAATACTACTGTCCACAACTACTGTCCACTACTAAAGTCCACTACTACTGTCCACTACTGTCCACTACTACTGTCCTCCACTACTACTGTCCTTCACTACCGTCCACTTCTACTGACCACTACTACTACCCACTACTACTGTCCACTACTAATGTCCACTACTACTGTCCTCCACTACTGTCCACTACTACTGTCCACCACTTCCACCCACTACTACTGTCCACTACTATTACCCACTACTACTGTCCACTACTTCCACCCACTACTACTGTCCACTACTACTGTCAACTACTACTGTCCTCCAATAATGTCCACTACTACTGTCCACTACTTCCACCCACTACTACTGTCCACTACTATGGTCCACAACTACTGTCCACTACTACTGTCCACTACTACTGTCAACTACTACTTCCCTCCACTACTATCAACTGCTACTGTCCTCCACTACTGTCCACTACTACTGTCCTCCCCTAATGTCCACTACTACTGTCCTCTACTACTGTCCACTACTACTGTCCACTACTACTGTCCTCTACTGCTGTCCTCTACTACTGTCCACTACTAATGTCCACTACTAATGTCCACTACTACTGTCCTCACCTAATGTCATCTACTACTGTCCTCTACTACTGTCCTCTACTACTGTCCACTACTAATGTCCACTACTAATGTCCACTACTACTGTCCACTACTACTTTCCACAACTACTGTCCTCCACTACTGTCCACTACTAATGTCCTCCACTACTACTGTCCTTCACTACCGTCCACTACTACTGTCCTTTACTACTGTCCACTACCATGGTCCATTACTACTGTCCTCTACTACTGTCCACTACTAATGTCTACTACTACTGTCCACTACTACTGTCCACTACTACTGTCCTCCACTACTGTCCTCCACTACTGTACACTACTACTGTCCTCTACTACTGTCCACTAACAGTCCACTACTACTGTCCACTAATACTGTCCACTACTACTGTCCACTACTACAGTCCACTACTACTGTCCACTAGTACTGTCCACTTCTACTGTCCACTACTACTCTCCACTACCACTGTCCTCTACTACTGTCCACTACTAATACCCACTATTATGGTCCACTACCACTGTCCAATACTTCCACCAGCTACTACTGTCCACTACTACTGTCCACTACTTCCAACTACTACTACTGTCCACTGCTACTGTCCACTACTATGATCCACTACTTCCACCCACTACTACTGTCCACTACTACTGTCCACTACAACTGTCCACTACAATGTTACACTACTACTGTCCACTACTACTGTCCACTACTGTCCACTACTACTACTGTCCTCCACTACTACCCACTACTATGTTCCACTACAACTGTTCACTACTACTGTCCACTACTTCCACCCACCACTACTGCACACTATTATGGTCCACTACTACTGTCCAATACTACTGTCCACAACTACTGTCCACTACTAAAGTCCACTACTACTGTCCACTACTGCCCACTACTACTGTCCTCCACTACTACTGTCCTTCACTACCGTCCACTTCTACTGACCACTACTACTACCCACTACTACTGTCCACTACTAATGTCCACTACTACTGTCCTCCACTACTGTCCACTACTACTGTCCACCACTTCCACCCACTACTACTGTCCACTACTATTACCCACTACTACTGTCCACTACTACTGTCCACTACTTCCACCCACTACTACTGTCCACTAGTACTGTCCACTACTACTACCCACTATCATGGTCCACTACCACTGTCCAATACTTCCACCAGCTACTACTGTCCACTACTACTGTCCACTACTTCCCACTACTACTGTCCACAACTACTGTCCACCTCTACTGTCCACTACTATGATCCACTACTTCCACCCACTACTACTGTCCACTACTACTGTCCACTACAATGTTCCACTACTACTGTCCACTACTACTGTCCACTACTTCCACCCACTACTACTGTCCACTACTACTGTCCACTACTACTGTCAACTACTACTGTCCTCCAATAATGTCCACTACTTCCACCCACTACTACTGTCCACTACTATGGTCCACAACTACTGTCCACTACTACTGTCCACTACTACTGTCCACTACTACTGTCCACTACTACTGTCAACTACTACTTTCCTCCACTACTATCCACTACTACTGTCCTCCACTATTGTCCACTACTACTGTCCTCCCCTAATGTCCACTACTACTGTCCTCTACTACTGTCCAATACTACTGTCCTCTACTACTGTCCACTACTAATGTCCACTACTACTGTCCACTACTACTGTCCACAACTACTGTCCTCCACTACTGTCCACTACTACTGTCCTCCACTACTATTGTCCTTCACTACCGTCCACTACTACTGTCCTCTACTACTGTCCACTACTACTGTCCACTACTACTTTCCACTACTACTGTCAACTACTACTGTCCACTACTTCCACCCACTACTACTTTCCACTACTACTACCCACTACTACTGTTCACTACTTCCACCCACTACTACTGTCCACTACTACTGTCAACTACTACTGTCCACTACTTCCACCCACTACTACTTTCCACTACTACTACCCACTACTAAAGTCCACTACTACTGTTCACTACTTCCACCCACTACTACTGTCCACTACTACTGTCCACTACTACTGTCCACTCCTACTGTCCACTACCACTGTCCACTACTACTGTCCACTACTACTACCCACTATTATGGTCCACTACTACTGTCAATTACTTCCAACTACTACTACTGTCGACTGCTACTGTCCACTACTATGATCCACTACTTCCACTCACTACTACTGTCCACTACTACTGTCCACTACAACTGTCCACTACAATGTTCCACTACTACTGTCTACTACTACTGTCCACTACTTCCACCCACTACTACTGCACACTATTATGGTCCACTACTACTGTCCAATACTACTGTCAACTACTACTGTCCTCCAATAATGTCCACTACTACTGTCCACTACTAATGTCCACTACTACTGTCCACTACTACTGTCCACTACCATTGTTCACTACTGCAGTCTACTACTACTGTCCACTACTACTGTCTACTAGTACTGTCCACTACTTCCACCCACTACTTCCACCCACTACTACTGTCCACTACTACTGTCCTCCACTAATGTCCACTACTACTGTCCTCCACTACTACTGTCCACTACTATGGTCCACTACTACTGTCCTCCACTACTGTCCTCCACTACTGTCCACTACTACTGTCCAATACTACTACTGTCCACTACTACTGTCCAATACTACTACCCACTACAACTGTCCACTACTACTGTCCACTACTACTGTCCACTACTACTGTCAACTACTACTGTCCAATATTACTGTCCACTGCTACTGTCCAATACTACTACCCACTACTACTGTTCACTAATACTGTCCAATACGACAACCCACTGCTACTGTCCACTACTGGGCTTCTCAACCACAATACCACACCAGTAACATATCCTAGCTAGGTAATTGTCAACCATACCACATGAATTGTGCCAGGTGTGTGGACATCAGCTGGTGTGGTTGGTTAGAGTGTGTAGAGAAGTTTGGCCTCTACTACTGTCCTCCACTACTACTGTCCACTAATACAGTCCACTACTACTGTCCTCCACTACTACTGTCCACTACTCCTGTCCACTACTACTGTCCACTACTACTGTCCTCCACTACTACAGTCCACTACTACTGTCCACTAATACTCTCCTGTACTACTGTCCTCTACTACTGTCCACTACTACTGTCCTCCACCACTACTGTCCACTACTACAGTCCACTACTACTGTCCAATACTACTGTCCTCCACTACTACTGTCCACTACTACTGTCCACTACTACTGTCCGCCACTACTACTGTCCACAACTACTATCCTCCACTACTATGGTCCACTACTACTGTCCTCCACTACGACTGTCCACTACTACTGTCCTCCACTACTGTCCACTACTACTGTCCTCCACTACTATGGTCCACTACTACTGTCCACTAAAACTGTCCTCCACTAATATGGTCCACTACTACTGTCCACTACTACTGTCCTCCACTACTACTGTCCACTACTAACTTCCTCCACTACTATGGTCCACTACTACTGTCCACTACTATGGTCCACTACTACTTACCCATACTACTACTGTCCTCCACTTCTACTGTCCACTACTATGGTCCACTACTACTGTCCACTACTACTACTGTCCACTACCACTGTCCACTACTACAGTCCACTAATATGGTCCACTACTACTGTCCACTACTACTGTCCTCCACTACTACTCTCCACTACTACTGTCCACTACTACTGTCCACTACTACTGTCCTCCACTACTATGGTCCACTGCTACTGTCCACTTCTACTGTCCTCCACACCTATGGTCCACTACTACTGTCCACTACTACTGTCCACTACTACTGTCCTCCACACCTATGGTCCACTACTATGGTCCACTACTACTGTCCACTACTGCTCCTGTCCACTACTACTGTCCTCCACTACTACTGTCCACTACTACTGTCCACTACTCCTGTTCACTACTACTGTGCTCCACTACTACTGTCCTCCACTAATACTGTCCACTACTACTGTCCACTACTACTGTCCACTACTCCAGTCCACTACTACTGTCCTCCACTACTGTCCTCCACTACTACTGTCCTCCACTACTACTGTCCACTACTACTGTCCACTACTACAGTCCACTACTACTGTCCTCCGCTACTACTGTCCACTACTACTGTCCACTGCTACAGTCCACTACTACTGTCCACTACTACTGTCCACTACTACGGTCCACTACTACAGTCCACTACTACTGTCCTCCACTACTACTGTCTACTAATACTGTCCACTACTACTGTCCACTAATACAGTCCACTACTACTGTCCACTACTACTGTCCTCCACTTCTAGTGTCCACTACTACTTTCCACTACTATGGTCCACTACTAATTACCCATACTAATACTGTCCTCCACTTCTACTGTCCACTACTATGGTCCACTACTACTGTCCACTATTACTACTGTCCACTACTACTACTGTCCACTACTACAGTCCACTACTACTATCCACTAATACTGTCCACTACTACTGTCCTCTACTACTGTCCTCCACTACTGTCCACTAATACTGTCCACTACTACTGTCCACTACTACTGTCCACTACTACTGTCCACTACTATTGTCCACTACAACTACTGTCCTCCACTACTATGGTCCACTACTCCTGTCCACTACTAATGTCCACTACTACTGTCCACTACTACAGTCCACTACTACTGTCCTCCACTACTACTGTCCACTACACCTGTCCACTACACCAGTCCACTACTACTGTCCTCCACTACTACTGTCCACTACTCCTGTCCACTACTCCTGTCCACTACTCCTGTCTTCTACTACTACTGTCCACTACTACTGTCCACTGCTACAGTCCACTACTACTGTCCACTACTACTGTCCACTACTACTGTGTTCCACTACTACTGTCCTCCACTACTACTGTCCTCCACTAATACTGTCCATTACTACTGTCCACTACTACAGTCCACTACTACTGTTCTCCACTACTACTGTCCTCCACTACTACTGTCCACCACTACTACTGTCCACTACTACTGTCCTCCACTACTACTGTCCACTAATACAGTCCACTACTACTGTCCACTACTACTGTCCACAACTACAGTCCACTACTACAGTCCACTACTACTGTCCTCCACTACTACTGTCTACTACTACAGTCCACTACTACTGTCCACTACTACTGTCCACTACTACTGTCCACTGCTGCAGTCCACTACTACTGTCCTCCACTACTACTGTCCACTAATACAGTCCACTACTACTGTCCACCACTACTGTCCACTACTACTGTCCACTACTACAGTCCACTACTACTGTACACTACTACTGTCCACTACTACAGTCCACTACTACTGTCCTCCACTACTACTGTCCACTACACCTGTCCACTACACCTTTCCACTACTACTGTCCTCCACTACTACTGTCCACTACTACTGTCCACTACTCCTGTCCACTACTCCTGTCTTCTACTACTACTGTCCACTACTACTGTCCACGACTTCTGTCCACTGCTACAGTCCACTACTACTGTTCTCCACTACTACTGTCCACTACTCCTGTCCACTACTACTGTGTTCCACTAATACTGTCCTCCACTAATACTGTACATTACTACTGTTCACTACTACTGTCCACTACTACTGTTCTCCACTACTACTGTCCTCCACTACTACTGTCCACTACTACTGTCCTTCACTACTACTGTCCACTACTACAGTCCACTACTACTGTCCTCCACTACTACTGTCCACTAATACAGTCCACTAATACTGTCCACTACTACTGTCCACTACTACAGTCCACTACTACAGTCCACTACTACAGTCCACTACTACTGTCCTCCACTACTACTGTCTACTACTACAGTCCACTACTACTGTCCACTGCTGCAGTCCACTACTACTGTCCTCCACTACTACTGTCCACTAATACAGTCCACTTCTACAGTCCACTACTACAGTCCACTACTACAGTCCACTAATTATGTCATCCACTACTCCTGTCCACTACTCCTGTCCACTACTACTGTCCTCCACTACTACTGTCCTCCACTGCTACTGTCCACTACTACTGTCCACTACTACTGTCCACTACTACCTCTGTCCACTACCACTGTCCACGACTACAGTCCACTACTACTGTCCAGTAATACTGTCCTCTACTACTGTCCTCCACTACTGTCCTCCACTACTGTCCACTACTACTGTCCATTACTACTACTGTCCACTACTACAGTCCACTACTACTGTCCTCTACTACTGTCCTCGACTACTGTCCACTACTACTGTCCACTACTACTACTGTCCACTACTACAGTCCAAGACTACTGTCCACTACTACAGTCCACTACTACTGTCCTCCACTACACCTGTCCACTACACCTGTCCACTACTACTGTCCATTACTACTACTGTCCACTACTACTATCCACTACTCCTGTCCACTACTACTGTCAACTACTACAGTCCACTACTACTGTCCTCCACTACTACTGTCCACTACACCTGTCCACTACACCTGTCCACTACTCCTGTCCACTACTCCTGTCCACTACTCCTGTCCACTACTCCTGTCTTCCACTACTACTCTCCACTACTACTGTCCAATGCTACTGTCCACTACTCCTGTCCACTACTACTGTGTTCCACTACTACTGTCCTCCACTACTACTGTCCACTACACCTGTCCACTACACCTGTCCACTACTCCTGTCCACTACTCCTGTCCACTACTCCTGTCTTCCACTACTACTCTCCACTACTACTGTCCACTGCTACAGTCCACTACTACTGTCCACTACTACTGTCCACTACTCCTGTCCACTACTACTGTGTTCCACTACTACTGTCCTCCACTAATACTGTCCATTACTACTGTCCACTACTACTGTCCACAACTCCAGTCCACTACTACTGTCCACTACTACTGTCCTCCACTACTACTGTCCACTACTACTGTTCTCCACTACTACTGTCCACTACTACAGTCCACTACTACTGTCCTCCACTACTACTGTCCACTAATACAGTCCACTACTACTGTCCACAACTACTGTCCACTACTACAGTCCACTACTACAGTCCACTACTACTGCCCTCCACTACTACTGTCCACTACTACAGTCCACTACTACTGTCCACTACTACTGTCCACTACTGTCCTCCACTATTACTGTCCACTAATACAGTCCACTACTACTGTCCACCACTACTGTCCACTACTACTGTCCACTACTACTGTCCACTAATACTGTCCACTACTACTGTCCACTACTACTGTCCAATACTACAACCCACTGCTACTGTCCACTACTGGGCTTCTCAAATACAATACCACACCAGTAACATATCCTAGCTAGGTAATTGTCAACCATACCACATGAATTGTGCCAGGTCTGTGGACATCAGCTGGTGTGGTTGGTTAGAGTGTGTAGAGAAGTTTGGCCTCTACTACTGTCCTCTACTACTGTCCACTACTACTGTCCACTACTACTGTCCACTACTACTGTCCACTACTATTGTCCACTACAACTACTGTCCTCCACTACTATGGTCCACTACTCCTGTCCACTACTAATGTCCACTACTACTGTCCACTACTACAGTCCACTACTACTGTCCTCCACTACTACTGTCCACTACACCTGTCCACTACACCAGTCCACTACTACTGTCCTCCACTACTACTGTCCACTACTACTGTCCACTACTCCTGTCCACTACTCCTGTCTTCTACTACTACTGTCCACTACTACTGTCCACGACTTCTGTCCACTGCTACAGTCCACTACTACTGTCCACTACTACTGTCCACTACTCCTGTCCACTACTACTGTGTTCCACTACTACTGTCCTCCACTAATACTGTCCATTACTACTGTCCACTACTACAGTCCACTACTACTGTTCTCCACTACTACTGTCCTCCACTACTACTGTCCACCACTACTACTGTCCACTACTACAGTCCACTACTACTGTCCTCCACTACTACTGTCCACTACTACTGTCCACTACTACTGTCCACAACTACAGTCCACTACTACAGTCCACTACTACTGTCCTCCACTACTACTGTCTACTACTACAGTCCACTACTACTGTCCACTACTACTGTCCACTGCTGCAGTCCACTACTACTGTCCTCCACTACTACTGTCCACTAATACAGTCCACTACTACTGTCCACCACTACTGTCCACTACTACTGTCCACTACTACTGTACACTACTACTGTCCACTACTACAGTCCACTACTACTGTCCTCCACTGCTACTGTCCACTACACCTGTCCACTACACCTTTCCACTACTACTGTCCTCCACTACTACTGTCCACTACTACTGTCCACTACTCCTTTCCACTACTCCTGTCCACTACTCCTATCTTCTACTACTACTGTCCACTACTACTGTCCACGACTTCTGTCCACTGCTACAGTCCACTACTACTGTTCTCCACTACTACTGTCCACTACTCCTGTCCACTACTACTGTGTTCCACTACTACTGTCCTCCACTAATACTGTACATTACTACTGTTCACTACTACTGTCCACTACTACAGTCCACTACTACTGCCCTCCACTACTACTGTCCACTACTACTGTCCTTCACTACTACTGTCCACTACTACAGTCCACTACTACTGTCCTCCACTACTACTGTCCACTAATACAGTCCACTAATACTGTCCACTACTACTGTCCACAACTACTGTCCACTACTACAGTCCACTACTACAGTCCACTACTACTGTCCTCCACTACTACTGTCTACTACTACAGTCCACTACTACTGTCCACTGCTGCAGTCCACTACTACTGTCCTCCACTACTACTGTCCACTAATACAGTCCACTTCTACAGTCCACTACTACAGTCCTCTACTACAGTCCACTAATTCTGTCATCCACTACTCCTGTCCACTACTCCTGTCCACTACTACTGTCCTCCACTACTACTGTCCTCCACTGCTACTGTCCACTACTACTGTCCACTACTACTACTGTCCACTACCACTGTCCACGACTACAGTCCACTACTACTGTCCAGTAATACTGTCCTCTACTACTGTCCTCCACTACTGTCCTCCACTACTGTCCACTACTACTGTCCATTACTACTACTGTCCACTACTACAGTCCACTACTACTGTCCTCTACTACTGTCCTCGACTACTGTCCACTACTACTGTCCACTACTACTGTCCACTACTACTGTCCACTACTACTACTGTCCACTACTACAGTCCAAGACTACTGTCCACTACTACAGTCCACTACTACTGTCCTCCACTACACCTGTCCACTACACCTGTCCACTACTACTGTCCATTACTACTACTGTCCACTACTACTATCCACTACTCCTGTCCACTACTACTGTCCACTACTACAGTCCACTACTACTGTCCTCCACTACTACTGTCCACTACACCTGTCCACTACTCCTGTCCACTACTCCTGTCCACTACTCCTGTCCACTACTACTGTCCACTGCTACAGTCCACTACTCCTGTCCACTACTACTGTCCTCCACTAATACTGTCCACTACTACTGTCCACAACTCCAGTCCACTACTACTGTCCACTACTACTGTCCTCCACTACTACTGTCCACTACTACTGTTCTCCACTACTACTGTCCACTACTACAGTCCACTACTACTGTCCTCCACTACTACTGTCCACTAATACTGTCCACTACTACTGTCCTCCACTACTACTGTCCACTACTACTGTTCTCCACTACTACTGTCCACTACTACAGTCCACTACTACTGTCCTCCACTACTACTGTCCACTACTCCTGTCCACTACTACTGTGTTCCACTACTACTGTCCTCCACTAATACTGTCCATTACTACTGTCCACTACTACTGTCCACAACTCCAGTCCACTACTACTGTCCACTACTACTGTCCTCCACTACTACTGTCCACTACTACTGTTCTCCACTACTACTGTCCACTACTACAGTCCACTACTACTGTCCTCCACTACTACTGTCCACTAATACAGTCCACTACTACTGTCCACAACTACTGTCCACTACTACAGTCCACTACTACAGTCCACTACTACTGCCCTCCACTACTACTGTCCACTACTACAGTCCACTACTACTGTCCACTACTACTGTCCACTACTGTCCTCCACTATTACTGTCCACTAATACAGTCCACTACTACTGTCCACCACTACTGTCCACTACTACTGTCCACTAATACTGTCCACTACTACTGTCCACTACTACTGTCCAATACTACAACCCACTGCTACTGTCCACTACTGGGCTTCTCAAATACAATACCACACCAGTAACATATCCTAGCTAGGTAATTGTCAACCATACCACATGAATTGTGCCAGGTCTGTGGACATCAGCTGGTGTGGTTGGTTAGAGTGTGTAGAGAAGTTTGGCCTCTACTACTGTCCTCTACTACTGTCCACTACTACAGTCCACTACTACTGTCCACTACTACTGTCCACTACTATTGTCCACTACAACTACTGTCCTCCACTACTATGGTCCACTACTCCTGTCCACTACTAATGTCCACTACTACTGTCCACTACTACAGTCCACAACTACTGTCCTCCACTACTACTGTCCACTACTACTGTCCACTACTCCTGTCCACCACTACAGTCCACTACTACTGTCCACTACTACTGTCCACTGCTGCAGTCCACTACTACTGTCCTCCACTACTACTGTCCACTAATACAGTCCACTACTACTGTCCACCACTACTGTCCACTACTACTGTCCACTACTACTGTCCACTACTACAGTCCACTACTACTGTACACTACTACTGTCCACTACTACAGTCCACTACTACTGTCCTCCACTGCTACTGTCCACTACACCTGTCCACTACACCTTTCCACTACTACTGTCCTCCACTACTACTGTCCACTACTACTGTCCACTACTCCTGTCCACTACTCCTTTCCACTACTCCTATCTTCTACTACTACTGTCCACTACTACTGTCCACGACTTCTGTCCACTGCTACAGTCCACTACTACTGTTCTCCACTACTACTGTCCACTACTACTGTCCACTACTACTACTGTCCACTACCACTGTCCACGACTACAGTCCACTACTACTGTCCAGTAATACTGTCCTCTACTACTGTCCTCCACTACTGTCCACTACTACTGTCCATTACTACTACTGTCCACTACTACAGTCCACTACTACTGTCCTCTACTACTGTCCTCGACTACTGTCCACTACTACTGTCCACTACTACTACTGTCCACTACTACAGTCCAAGACTACTGTCCACTACTACAGTCCACTACTACTGTCCTCCACTACACCTGTCCACTACACCTGTCCACTACTACTGTCCATTACTACTACTGTCCACTACTACTATCCACTACTCCTGTCCACTACTACTGTCCACTACTACAGTCCACTACTACTGTCCTCCACTACTACTGTCCACTACACCTGTCCACTACACCTGTCCACTACTCCTGTCCACTACTCCTGTCCACTACTCCTGTCTTCCACTACTACTGTCCACTGCTACAGTCCACTACTACTGTCCACTACTACTGTCCACTACTCCTGTCCACTACTACTGTGTTCCACTACTACTGTCCTCCACTAATACTGTCCACTACTACTGTTCTCCACTACTACTGTCCACTACTACAGTCCACTACTACTGTCCTCCACTACTACTGTCCACTAATACAGTCCACTACTACTGTCCACTACTACTGTCCACAACTACTGTCCACTACTACAGTCCACTACTACAGTCCAAGACTACTGTCCACTACTACAGTCCACTACTACTGTCCTCCACTACTACTGTCCACTACACCTGTCCACTACACCTGTCCACTACTCCTGTCCACTACTCCTGTCCACTACTCCTGTCTTCCACTACTACTGTCCACTGCTACAGTCCACTACTACTGTCCACTACTACTGTCCACAACTCCAGTCCACTACTACTGTCCACTACTACTGTCCTCCACTACTACTGTCCACTACTACTGTTCTCCACTACTACTGTCCACTACTACAGTCCACTACTACTGTCCTCCACTACTACTGTCCACTAATACAGTCCACTACTACTGTCCACTACTACTGTCCACAACTACTGTCCACTACTACAGTCCACTACTACAGTCCACTACTACTGCCCTCCACTACTACTGTCCACTACTACAGTCCACTACTACTGTCCACTACTACTGTCCACTGCTGCAGTCCACTACTACTGTCCACTACTACTGTCCACTGCTGCAGTCCACTACTACTGTCCTCCACTACTACTGTCCACTAATACAGTCCACTACTACTGTCCACCACTACTGTCCACTACTACTGTCCACTACTACTGTCCACTACTACAGTCCACTACTACTGTACACTACTACTGTCCACTACTACAGTCCACTACTACTGTCCTCCACTGCTACTGTCCACTACACCTGTCCACTACACCTTTCCACTACTACTGTCCTCCACTACTACTGTCCACTACTACTGTCCACTACTCCTGTCCACTACTCCTTTCCACTACTCCTATCTTCTACTACTACTGTCCACTACTACTGTCCACGACTTCTGTCCACTGCTACAGTCCACTACTACTGTTCTCCACTACTACTGTCCACTACTACTGTCCACTACTACTACTGTCCACGACTACAGTCCACTACTACTGTCCAGTAATACTGTCCTCTACTACTGTCCTCCACTACTGTCCACTACTACTGTCCATTACTACTACTGTCCACTACTACAGTCCACTACTACTGTCCTCTACTACTGTCCTCGACTACTGTCCACTACTACTGTCCACTACTACTGTCCACTACTACTGTCCACTACTACTACTGTCCACTACTACAGTCCAAGACTACTGTCCACTACTACAGTCCACTACTACTGTCCTCCACTACACCTGTCCACTACACCTGTCCACTACTACTGTCCATTACTACTACTGTCCACTACTACTATCCACTACTCCTGTCCACTACTACTGTCCACTACTACAGTCCACTACTACTGTCCTCCACTACTACTGTCCACTACACCTGTCCACTACACCTGTCCACTACTCCTGTCCACTACTCCTGTCCACTACTCCTGTCTTCCACTACTACTGTCCACTGCTACAGTCCACTACTACTGTCCACTACTACTGTCCACTACTCCTGTCCACTACTACTGTGTTCCACTACTACTGTCCTCCACTAATACTGTCCACTACTACTGTTCTCCACTACTACTGTCCACTACTACAGTCCACTACTACTGTCCTCCACTACTACTGTCCACTAATACAGTCCACTACTACTGTCCACTACTACTGTCCACAACTACTGTCCACTACTACAGTCCACTACTACAGTCCAAGACTACTGTCCACTACTACAGTCCACTACTACTGTCCTCCACTACACCTGTCCACTACACCTGTCCACTACTACTGTCCATTACTACTACTGTCCACTACTACTATCCACTACTCCTGTCCACTACTACTGTCCACTACTACAGTCCACTACTACTGTCCTCCACTACTACTGTCCACTACACCTGTCCACTACACCTGTCCACTACTCCTGTCCACTACTCCTGTCCACTACTCCTGTCTTCCACTACTACTGTCCACTGCTACAGTCCACTACTACTGTCCACAACTCCAGTCCACTACTACTGTCCACTACTACTGTCCTCCACTACTACTGTCCACTACTACTGTTCTCCACTACTACTGTCCACTACTACTGTCCTCCACTACTACTGTCCACTAATACAGTCCACTACTACTGTCCACTACTACTGTCCACAACTACTGTCCACTACTACAGTCCACTACTACAGTCCACTACTACTGCCCTCCACTACTACTGTCCACTACTACAGTCCACTACTACTGTCCACTACTACTGTCCACTGCTGCAGTCCACTACTACTGTCCTCCACTACTACTGTCCACCACTACTACTGTCCACTAATACAGTCCACTGCTACTGTCCACCACTACTGTCCACTACTACTGTCCACTACTACTGTCCACTAATACTGTCCACTACTACTGTCCACTACTACTGTCCAATACTACAACCCACTGCTACTGTCCACTACTGGGCTTCTCAAATACAATACCACACCAGTAACATATCCTAGCTAGGTAATTGTCAACCATACCACATGAATTGTGCCAGGTCTGTGGACATCAGCTGGTGTGGTTGGTTAGAGTGTGTAGAGAAGTTTGGCCTCTACTACTGTCCTCTACTACTGTCCACTACTACAGTCCACTACTACTGTCCACTACTACTGTCCACTACTACTGTCCACTACTACTGTCCACTACTACTGTCCACTACTATTGTCCACTACAACTACTGTCCTCCACTACTATGGTCCACTACTCCTGTCCACTACTACTGTCCACTACTACTGTCCACTACTCCTGTCCACTACTCCTGTCCACTACTCCTGTCTTCTACTACTACTGTCCACTACTACTGTCCACGACTTCTGTCCACTGCTACAGTCCACTACTACTGTCCACTACTACTGTCCACTACTCCTGTCCACTACTACTGTGTTCCACTACTACTGTCCTCCACTAATACTGTCCATTACTACTGTCCACTACTACAGTCCACTACTACTGTTCTCCACTACTACTGTCCTCCACTACTACTGTCCACCACTACTACTGTCCACTACTACAGTCCACTACTACTGTCCACCACTACTACTGTCCACTAATACAGTCCACTACTACTGTCCACTACTACTGTCCACAACTACAGTCCACTACTACAGTCCACTACTACTGTCCTCCACTACTACTGTCCTCCACTGCTACTGTCCACTACTACTGTCCACTACTACTGTCCACTACTACTACTGTCCACTACCACTGTCCACGACTACAGTCCACTACTACTGTCCAGTAATACTGTCCTCTACTACTGTCCTCCACTACTGTCCTCCACTACTGTCCACTACTACTGTCCATTACTACTACAGTCCACTACTACTGTCCTCTGCTACTGTCCTCGACTACTGTCCTCGACTACTGTCCACTACTACTGTCCACTACTACTACTGTCCACTACTACTGTCCACAACTACTGTCCACTACTACAGTCCACTACTACAGTCCACTACTACTGCCCTCCACTACTACTGTCCACTACTACAGTCCACTACTACTGTCCACTACTACTGTCCACTGCTGCAGTCCACTACTACTGTCCTCCACTATTACTGTCCACTAATACAGTCCACTACTATTGTCCACCACTACTGTCCACTACTACTGTCCACTACTACTGTCCACTAATACTGTCCAATACTACAACCCACTGCTACTGTCAACTACTGGGCTTCTCAAATACAATACCACACCAGTAACATATCCTAGCTAGGTAATTGTCAACCATACCACATGAATTGTGCCAGGTCTGTGGACATCAGCTGGTGTGGTTGGTTAGAGTGTGTAGAGAAGTTTGGCCTCTACTACTGTCCTCTACTACTGTCCACTACTACAGTCCACTACTACAGTCCACTACTACTGTCCACTACTACTGTCCACTACTACTGTCCACTACTATTGTCCACTACAACTACTGTCCTCCACTACTATGGTCCACTACTCCTGTCCACTACTAATGTCCACTACTACTGTCCACTACTACAGTCCACTACTACTGTCCTCCACTACTACTGTCCACTACACCTGTCCACTACACCTGTCCACTACTACTGTCCTCCACTACTACTGTCCACTACTACTGTCCACTACTCCTGTCCACTACTCCTGTCCACTACTCCTGTCTTCTACTACTACTGTCCACTACTACTGTCCACGACTTCTGTCCACTGCTACAGTCCACTGCTACAGTCCACTACTACTGTCCACTACTACTGTCCACTACTCCTGTCCACTACTACTGTGTTCCACTACTACTGTCCTCCACTAATACTGTCCATTACTACTGTCCACTACTACAGTCCACTACTACTGTTCTCCACTACTACTGTCCTCCACTACTACTGTCCACCACTACTACTGTCCACTACTACAGTCCACTACTACTGTCCTCCACTACTACTGTCCACTAATACAGTCCACTACTACTGTCCACTACTACTGTCCACAACTACAGTCCACTACTACAGTCCACTACTACTGTCCACTACTACTGTCCACTACTACTGTCCTCCACTACTACTGTCCACTACACCTGTCCACTACACCAGTCCACTACTACTGTCCTCCACTACTACTGTCCACTAATACTGTCCACCACTACTGTCCACCACTACTGTCCACTACTACTGTCCACTACTACTGTCCACTACTACAGTCCACTACTACTGTACACTACTACTGTCCACTACTACAGTCCACTACTACTGTCCTCCACTGCTACTGTCCACTACACCTGTCCACTACACCTTTCCACTACTACTGTCCTCCACTACTACTGTCCACTACTACTGTCCACTACTCCTGTCCAATACTCCTTTCCACTACTCCTGTCCACTACTCCTATCTTCTACTACTACTGTCCACTACTACTGTCCACGACTTCTGTCCACTGCTACAGTCCACTACTACTGTTCTCCACTACTACTGTCCACTACTCCTGTCCACTACTACTGTGTTCCACTACTACTGTCCTCCACTAATACTGTACATTACTACTGTTCACTACTACTGTCCACTACTACAGTCCACTACTACTGCCCTCCACTACTACTGCCCTCCACTACTACTGTCCACTACTACTGTCCTTCACTACTACAGTCCACTACTACTGTCCTCCACTACTACTGTCCACTAATACAGTCCACTAATACTGTCCACTACTACTGTCCACAACTACTGTCCACTACTACAGTCCACTACTACAGTCCACTACTACTGTCCTCCACTACTACTGTCTACTACTACAGTCCACTACTACTGTCCACTGCTGCAGTCCACTACTACTGTCCTCCACTACTACTGTCCACTAATACAGTCCACTTCTACAGTCCACTACTACAGTCCACTACTACAGTCCACTAATTCTGTCATCCACTACTCCTGTCCACTACTCCTGTCCACTACTACTGTCCTCCACTACTACTGTCCTCCACTGCTACTGTCCACTACTACTGTCCACTACTACTGTCCACTACTACTACTGTCCACTACCACTGTCCACGACTACAGTCCACTACTACTGTCCAGTAATACTGTCCTCTACTACTGTCCTCCACTACTGTCCTCCACTACTGTCCACTACTACTGTCCACTACTACTGTCCACTACTACTGTCCTCTACTACTGTCCTCGACTACTGTCCACTACTACTGTCCACTACTACTGTCCACTACTACTACTGTCCACTACTACAGTCCAAGACTACTGTCCACTACTACAGTCCACTACTACTGTCCTCCACTGCACCTGTCCACTACACCTGTCCACTACTACTGTCCATTACTACTACTGTCCACTACTACTATCCACTACTCCTGTCCACTACTACTGTCCACTACTACAGTCCACTACTACTGTCCTCCACTACTACTGTCCACTACACCTGTCCACTACACCTGTCCACTACTCCTGTCCACTACTCCTGTCCACTAATCCTGTCTTCCACTACTACTGTCCACTGCAACAGTCCACTACTACTGTCCACTACTACTGTCCACTACTACTGTGTTCCACTACTACTGTCCTCCACTAATACTGTCCATTACTACTGTCCACTACTACTGTCCACAACTCCAGTCCACTACTACTGTCCACTACTACTGTCCTCCACTACTACTGTCCACTACTACTGTTCTCCACTACTACTGTCCACTACTACAGTCCACTACTACTGTCCTCCACTACTATTGTCCACTAATACAGTCCACTACTACTGTCCACTACTACTGTCCACAACTACTGTCCACTACTACAGTCCACTACTACAGTCCACTACTACTGCCCTCCACTACTACTGTCCACTACTACAGTCCACTACTACTGTCCACTACTACTGTCCACTGCTGCAGTCCACTACTACTGTCCTCCACTACTACTGTCCACCACTACTACTGTCCACTAATACAGTCCACTGCTACTGTCCACCACTACTGTCCACTACTACTGTCCACTACTACTGTCCAATACTACAACCCACTGCTACTGTCCACTACTGGGCTTCTCAAATACAATACCACACCAGTAACATATCCTAGCTAGGTAATTGTCAACCATACCACATGAATTGTGCCAGGTCTGTGGACATCAGCTGGTGTGGTTGGTTAGAGTGTGTAGAGAAGTTTGGCCTCTACTACTGTCCTCTACTACTGTCCACTACTACAGTCCACTACTACTGTCCACTACTACTGTCCACTACTACTGTCCACTACTACTGTCCACTACTATTGTCCACTACAACTACTGTCCTCCACTACTATGGTCCACTACTCCTGTCCACTACTACTGTCCACTACTACTGTCCACTACTCCTGTCTTCTACTACTACTGTCCACTACTACTGTCCACGACTTCTGTCCACTGCTACAGTCCACTACTACTGTCCACTACTACTGTCCACTACTCCTGTCCACTACTACTGTGTTCCACTACTACTGTCCTCCACTAATACTGTCCATTACTACTGTCCACTACTACAGTCCACTACTACTGTTCTCCACTACTACTGTCCTCCACTACTACTGTCCACCACTACTACTGTCCACTACTACAGTCCACTACTACTGTCCTCCACTACTACTGTCCACTAATACAGTCCACTACTACTGTCCACTACTACTGTCCACAACTACAGTCCACTACTACAGTCCACTACTACTGTCCTCCACTACTACTGTCTACTACTACAGTCCACTACTACTGTCCTCCACTACTACTGTCCTCCACTGCTACTGTCCACTACTACTGTCCACTACTACTACTGTCCACTACCACTGTCCACGACTACAGTCCACTACTACTGTCCAGTAATACTGTCCTCTACTACTGTCCTCCACTACTGTCCTCCACTACTGTCCACTACTACTGTCCATTACTACTACTGTCCACTACTACAGTCCACTACTACTGTCCTCTACTACTGTCCTCGACTACTGTCCACTACTACTGTCCACTACTACTACTGTCCACTACTACTGTCCACAACTACTGTCCACTACTACAGTCCACTACTACAGTCCACTACTACTGCCCTCCACTACTACTGTCCACTACTACAGTCCACTACTACTGTCCACTACTACTGTCCACTGCTGCAGTCCACTGCTACTGTCCTCCACTATTACTGTCCACTAATACAGTCCACTACTATTGTCCACCACTACTGTCCACTACTACTGTCCACTACTACTGTCCACTAATACTGTCCAATACTACAACCCACTGCTACTGTCAACTACTGGGCTTCTCAAATACAATACCACACCAGTAACATATCCTAGCTAGGTAATTATCAACCATACCACATGAATTGTGCCAGGTCTGTGGACATCAGCTGGTGTGGTTGGTTAGAGTGTGTAGAGAAGTTTGGCCTCTACTACTGTCCTCTACTACTGTCCACTACTACAGTCCACTACTACTGTCCACTACTACTGTCCACTACTACTGTCCACTACTACTGTCCACTACAACTACTGTCCTCCACTACTATGGTCCACTACTCCTGTCCACTACTAATGTCCACTACTACTGTCCACTACTACTGTCCTCCACTACTACTGTCCACTACACCTGTCCACTACACCAGTCCACTACTACTGTCCTCCACTACTACTGTCCACTACTACTGTCCACTACTCCTGTCCACTACTCCTGTCCACTACTCCTGTCTTCTACTACTATTGTCCACTACTACTGTCCACGACTTCTGTTTACTGCTACAGTCCACTACTACTGTCCACTACTCCTGTCCACTACTACTGTGTTCCACTACTACTGTCCTCCACTAATACTGTCCATTACTACTGTCCACTACTACTGTTCTCCACTACTACTGTCCTCCACTACTACTGTCCACCACTACTGTCCTCCACTACTACTGTCCACTAATACAGTCCACTACTACTGTCCACTACTACTGTCCACAACTACAGTCCACTACTACAGTCCACTACTACTGTCCTCCACTACTACTGTCTACTACTACAGTCCACTACTACTGTCCACTACTACTGTCCACTGCTGCAGTCCACTACTACTGTCCTCCACTACTACTGTCCACTAATACAGTCCACTACTACTGTCCACCACTACTGTCCACTACTACTGTCCACTACTACTGTCCACTACTACAGTCCACTACTACTGTACACTACTACAGTCCACTACTACTGTCCTCCACTACTACTGTCCACTACACCTGTCCACTACACCTTTCCACTACTACTGTCCTCCACTACTACTGTCCACTACTACTGTCCACTACTCCTTTCCACTACTCCTGTCTTCTACTACTACTGTCCACGACTTCTGTCCACTGCTACAGTCCACTACTACTGTTCTCCACTACTACTGTCCACTACTCCTGTCCACTACTACTGTGTTCCACTACTACTACTGTCCTCCACTAATACTGTACATTACTACTGTTCACTACTACTGTCCACTACTACAGTCCACTACTACAGTCCACTACTACTGTTCTCCACTACTACTGTCCTCCACTACTACTGTCCACTACTACTGTCCTTCACTACTACTGTCCACTACTACTGTCCTCCACTACTACTGTCCACTAATACAGTCCACTAATACTGTCCACTACTACTGTCCACAACTACTGTCCACTACTACAGTCCACTACTACAGTCCACTACTACTGTCCTCCACTACTACTGTCTACTACTACAGTCCACTACTACTGTCCACTGCTGCAGTCCACTACTACTGTCCTCCACTACTACTGTCCACTAATACAGTCCACTTCTACAGTCCACTACTACAGTCCACTACTACAGTCCACTAATTCTGTCATCCACTACTCCTGTCCACTACTCCTGTCCTCCACTACTACTGTCCTCCACTGCTACTGTCCACTACTACTGTCCACTACTACTGTCCACTACTACTACTGTCCACTACCACTGTCCACGACTACAGTCCACTACTACTGTCCAGTAATACTGTCCTCTACTACTGTCCTCCACTACTGTCCTCCACTACTGTCCACTACTACTGTCCATTACTACTACTGTCCACTACTACTGTCCTCTACTACTGTCCTCGACTACTGTCCACTACTACTGTCCACTACTACTACTGTCCACTACTACAGTCCAAGACTACTGTCCACTACTACAGTCCACTACTACTGTCCTCCACTACACCTGTCCACTACACCTGTCCACTACTACTGTCCATTACTACTACTGTCCACTACTACTATCCACTACTCCTGTCCACTACTACAGTCCACTACTACTGTCCTCCACTACTACTGTCCACTACACCTGTCCACTACACCTGTCCACTACTCCTGTCCACTACTCCTGTCCACTACTCCTGTCTTCCACTACTACTCTCCACTACTACTGTCCACTGCTACAGTCCACTACTACTGTCCACTACTACTGTCCACTACTCCTGTCCACTACTACTGTGTTCCACTACTACTGTCCTCCACTACTACTGTCCACTACACCTGTCCACTACTCCTGTCCACTACTCCTGTCCACTACTCCTGTCCACTACTCCTGTCCACTACTCCTGTCTTCCACTACTACTCTCCACTAGAACTGTGCACTGCTACAGTCCACTACTACTGTCCACTACTACTGTCCACTACTCCTGTCCACTACTACTGTGTTCCACTACTACTGTCCTCCACTAATACTGTCCATTACTACTGTCCACTACTACTGTCCACAACTCCAGTCCACTACTACTGTCCACTACTACTGTCCTCCACTACTACTGTCCACTACTACTGTTCTCCACTACTACTGTCCACTACTACAGTCCACTACTACTGTCCTCCACTACTACTGTCCACTAATACAGTCCACTACTACTGTCCACTACTACTGTCCACAACTACAGTCCACTACTACAGTCCACTACTACTGCCCTCCACTACTACTGTCCACTACTACAGTCCACTACTACTGTCCACTACTACTGTCCACTGCTGCAGTCCACTACTACTGTCCTCCACTATTACTGTCCACTAATACAGTCCACTACTACTGTCCACCACTACTGTCCACTACTACTGTCCACTACTACTGTCCACTAATACTGTCCACTAATACTGTCCACTACTACTGTCCACTACTACTGTCCAATACTACAACCCACTGCTACTGTCCACTACTGGGCTTCTCAAATACAATACCACACCAGTAACATATCCTAGCTAGGTAATTGTCAACCATACCACATGAATTGTGCCAGGTCTGTGGACATCAGCTGGTGTGGTTGGTTAGAGTGTGTAGAGAAGTTTGGCCTCTACTACTGTCCTCTACTACTGTCCACTACTACTGTCCACTACTACTGTCCACTACTACTGTCCACTACTATTGTCCACTACAACTACTGTTCTCCACTACTATGGTCCACTACTCCTGTCCACTACTAATGTCCACTACTACAGTCTACTACTACTGTCCTCCACTACTACCGTCCACTACACCTGTCCACTACACCAGTCCACTACTACTGTCCTCCACTACTACTGTCCACTACTACTGTCCACTACTACTGTCCACTACTCCTGTCCACTACTCCTGTCCACTACTCCTGTCCACTACTCCTGTCTTCTACTACTACTGTCCACTACTACTGTCCACGACTTCTGTCCACTGCTACAGTCCACTACTACTGTCCACTACTCCTGTCCACTACTACTGTGTTCCACTACTACTGTCCTCCACTAATACTGTCCATTACTACTGTCCACTACTACAGTCCACTACTACTGTTCTCCACTACTACTGTCCTCCACTACTACTGTCCACCACTACTACTGTCCACTACTACAGTCCACTACTACTGTCCTCCACTACTACTGTCCACTAATACAGTCCACTACTACTGTCCACTACTACTGTCCACAACTACAGTCCACTACTACAGTCCACTACTACTGTCCTCCACTACTACTGTCTACTACTACAGTCCACTACTACTGTCCACTGCTGCAGTCCACTACTACTGTCCTCCACTACTACTGTCCACTAATACAGTCCACTACTACTGTCCACCACTACTGTCCACTACTACTGTCCACTACTACTGTCCACTACTACAGTCCACTACTACTGTACACTACTACTGTCCACTACTACAGTCCACTACTACTGTCCTCCACTACTACTGTCCACTACACCTGTCCACTACACCTTTCCACTACTACTGTCCTCCACTACTACTGTCCACTACTACTGTCCACTACTCCTGTCCACTACTCCTTTCCACTACTCCTGTCCACTACTCCTGTCTTCTACTACTACTGTCCACTACTACTGTCCACGACTTCTGTCCACTGCTACAGTCCACTACTACTGTTCTCCACTACTACTGTGTTCCACTACTACTGTCCTCCACTAATACTGTACATTACTACTGTTCACTACTACTGTCCACTACTACAGTCCACTACTACTGTTCTCCACTACTACTGTCCTCCACTACTACTGTCCACTACTACTGTCCTTCACTACTACTGTCCACTACTACAGTCCACTACTACTACTGTCCACCAATACAGTCCACTAATACTGTCCACTACTACTGTCCACAACTAATGTCCACTACTACAGTCCACTACTACAGTCCACTACTACTGTCCTCCACTACTACTGTCTACTACTACAGTCCACTACTACTGTCCACTGCTGCAGTCCACTACTACTGTCCTCCACTACTACTGTCCACTAATACAGTCCACTTCTACAGTCCACTACTACAGTCCACTACTACAGTCCACTAATTCTGTCATCCACTACTCCTGTCCACTACTCTTGTCCACTACTACTGTCCTCCACTACTACTGTCCTCCACTGCTACTGTCCACTACTACTACTGTCCACTACCACTGTCCACGACTACAGTCCACTACTACTGTCCAGTAATACTGTCCTCTACTACTGTCCTCCACTACTGTCCTCCACTACTGTCCACTACTACTGTCCATTACTACTACTGTCCACTACTACAGTCCACTACTACTGTCCTCTACTACTGTCCTCGACTACTGTCCACTACTACTGTCCACTACTACTACTGTCCACTACTACAGTCCAAGACTACTGTCCACTACTACAGTCCACTACTACTGTACTCCACTACACCTGTCCACTACACCTGTCCACTACTACTGTCCATTACTACTACTGTCCACTACTACTATCCACTACTCCTGTCCACTACTACAGTCCACTACTACTGTCCTCCACTACTACTGTCCACTACACCTGTCCACTACACCTGTCCACTACTCCTGTCCACTACTCCTGTCCACTACTCCTGTCTTCCACTACTACTCTCCACTACTACTGTCCACTGCTACAGTCCACTACTACTGTCCACTACTACTGTCCACTACTCCTGTCCACTACTACTGTGTTCCACTACTACTGTCCTCCACTACTACTGTCCACTACTCCTGTCCACTACTCCTGTCCACTACTCCTGTCCACTACTCCTGTCTTCCACTACTACTCTCCACTAGAACTGTGCACTGCTACAGTCCACTACTACTGTCCACTACTACTGTCCACTACTCCTGTCCACTACTACTGTGTTCCACTACTACTGTCCTCCACTAATACTGTCCATTACTACTGTCCACTACTACTGTCCACAACTCCAGTCCACTACTACTGTCCACTACTACTGTCCTCCACTACTACTGTCCACTACTACTGTTCTCCACTACTACTGTCCACTACTACAGTCCACTACTACTGTCCTCCACTACTACTGTCCACTAATACAGTCCACTACTACTGTCCACTACTACTGTCCACTACTACTGTCCACTACTACTGTCCACAACTACAGTCCACTACTACAGTCCACTACTACTGCCCTCCACTACTACTGTCCACTACTACAGTCCACTACTACTGTCCACTACTACTGTCCACTGCTGCAGTCCACTACTACTGTCCTCCACTATTACTGTCCACTAATACAGTCCACTACTACTGTCCACCACTACTGTCCACTACTACTGTCCACTACTACTGTCCACTACTACTGTCCACTAATACTGTCCACTACTACTGTCCACTACTACTGTCCAATACTACAACCCACTGCTACTGTCCACTACTGGGCTTCTCAAATACAATACCACACCAGTAACATATCCTAGCTAGGTAATTGTCAACCATACCACATGAATTGTGCCAGGTCTGTGGACATCAGCTGGTGTGGTTGGTTAGAGTGTGTAGAGAAGTTTGGCCTCTACTACTGTCCTCTACTACTGTCCACTACTACTGTCCACTACTACTGTCCACTACTACTGTCCACTACTACTGTCCACTACTATTGTCCACTACAACTACTGTCCTCCACTACTATGGTCCACTACTCCTGTCCACTACTAATGTCCACTACTACAGTCTACTACTACTGTCCTCCACTACTACCGTCCACTACACCTGTCCACTACACCAGTCCACTACTACTGTCCTCCACTACTACTGTCCACTACTACTGTCCACTACTCCTGTCCACTACTCCTGTCCACTACTCCTGTCCACTACTCCTGTCTTCTACTACTACTGTCCACTACTACTGTCCACGACTTCTGTCCACTGCTACAGTCCACTACTACTGTCCACTACTACTGTCCACTACTCCTGTCCACTACTACTGTGTTCCACTACTACTGTCCTCCACTAATACTGTCCATTACTACTGTCCACTACTACAGTCCACTACTACTGTTCTCCACTACTACTGTCCTCCACTACTACTGTCCACCACTACTACTGTCCACTACTACAGTCCACTACTACTGTCCTCCACTACTACTGTCCACTAATACAGTCCACTACTACTGTCCACTACTACTGTCCACAACTACAGTCCACTACTACAGTCCACTACTACTGTCCTCCACTACTACTACAGTCCACTACTACTGTCCACTACTACTGTCCACTGCTGCAGTCCACTACTACTGTCCTCCACTACTACTGTCCACTAATACAGTCCACTACTACTGTCCACCACTACTGTCCACTACTACTGTCCACTACTACAGTCCACTACTACTGTACACTACTACTGTCCACTACTACAGTCCACTACTACTGTCCTCCACTACTACTGTCCACTACACCTGTCCACTACACCTTTCCACTACTACTGTCCTCCACTACTACTGTCCACTACTACTGTCCACTACTCCTGTCCACTACTCCTTTCCACTACTCCTGTCCACTACTCCTGTCTTCTACTACTACTGTCCACTACTACTGTCCACGACTTCTGTCCACTGCTACAGTCCACTACTACTGTTCTCCACTACTACTGTGTTCCACTACTACTGTCCTCCACTAATACTGTACATTACTACTGTTCACTACTACTGTCCACTACTACAGTCCACTACTACTGTTCTCCACTACTACTGTCCTCCACTACTACTGTCCACTACTACTGTCCTTCACTACTACTGTCCACTACTACAGTCCACTACTACTGTCCTCCACTACTACTGTCCACCAATACAGTCCACTAATACTGTCCACTACTACTGTCCACAACTAATGTCCACTACTACAGTCCACTACTACAGTCCACTACTACTGTCCTCCACTACTACTGTCTACTACTACAGTCCACTACTACTGTCCACTGCTGCAGTCCACTACTACTGTCCTCCACTACTACTGTCCACTAATACAGTCCACTTCTACAGTCCACTACTACAGTCCACTACTACAGTCCACTAATTCTGTCATCCACTACTCCTGTCCACTACTCTTGTCCACTACTACTGTCCTCCACTACTACTGTCCTCCACTGCTACTGTCCACTACTACTACTGTCCACTACCACTGTCCACGACTACAGTCCACTACTACTGTCCAGTAATACTGTCCTCTACTACTGTCCTCCACTACTGTCCTCCACTACTGTCCACTACTACTGTCCATTACTACTACTGTCCACTACTACAGTCCACTACTACTGTCCTCGACTACTGTCCACTACTACTGTCCACTACTACTACTGTCCACTACTACAGTCCAAGACTACTGTCCACTACTACAGTCCACTACTACTGTCCTCCACTACACCTGTCCACTACACCTGTCCACTACTACTGTCCACTACTACTATCCACTACTCCTGTCCACTACTACTGTCCACTACTACAGTCCACTACTACTGTCCTCCACTACTACTGTCCACTACACCTGTCCACTACACCTGTCCACTACTCCTGTCCACTACTCCTGTCCACTACTCCTGTCTTCCACTACTACTCTCCACTACTACTGTCCACTGCTACAGTCCACTACTACTGTCCACTACTACTGTCCACTACTCCTGTCCACTACTACTGTGTTCCACTACTACTGTCCTCCACTAATACTGTCCATTACTACTGTCCACTACTACTGTCCTCCACTACTACTGTCCACTACTACTGTTCTCCACTACTACTGTCCACTACTACAGTCCACAACTACTGTCCTCCACTACTACTGTCCACTAATACAGTCCACTACTACTGTCCACTACTACTGTCCACAACTACTGTCCACTACTACTGTCCACTACTACTGTCCACTACTACTGTCCACAACTACTGTCCACTACTACAGTCCACTACTACTGTCCACTACTACAGTCCACTACTACTGTCCACTACTACTGTCCACTGCTGCAGTCCACTACTACTGTCCTCCACTACTACTGTCCACTAATACAGTCCACTACTACTGTCCACCACTACTGTCCACTACTACTGTCCACTACTACTGTCCAATACTACAACCCACTGCTACTGTCCACTACTGGGCTTCTCAAATACAATACCACACCAGTAACATATCCTAGCTAGGTAATTGTCAACCATACCACATGAATTGTGCCAGGTCTGTGGACATCAGCTGGTGTGGTTGGTTAGAGTGTGTAGAGAAGTTTGGCCTCTACTACTGTCCACTACTACTGTCCACTACTACTGTCCACTACTACTGTCCACTACTATTGTCCACTACAACTACTGTCCTCCACTACTATGGTCCACTACTCCTGTCCACAACTACTGTCCACTACTACTGTCCACTACTATTGTCCACTACAACTACTGTCCTCCACTACTATGGTCCACTACTCCTGTCCACAACTACTGTCCACTACTACTGTCCAATACTACAACCCACTGCTACAGTCCACTACTGGGCTTCTCAACCACAATACCACACCAGTAACATATCCTAGCTAGGTAATTGTCAACCATACCACATGAATTGTGCCAGGTCTGTGGACATCAGCTGGTGTGGTTGGTTAGAGTGTGTAGAGGCGTTTGGCCACTTCACATCAAACACCAACACACCGCTGCCACAGGTGCAGTGTGACACTACAGATGTCTCAGAACCTCACATCGTCTCTCTTCAATTCAAACAAACCAGGACGTGTCCTTTGATCATAGCCTCACTTATTAACTACATAGACCTGAAGCCAACAGGACATTATCATTAAATACAATATGCTTTGGTAAACACTTAAAGGGGACTTTTTGCATGTCAAGTATACCTACCTATATGATATCTGTTTGACCTAATTTATTCTCCACTGAATCAATACTGTCTGTGTGTCTGTCTGTCTGTCTGTCTGCCTGCCTGCCTTTTCCGCACGCCCGCCCGCACGCCCGCCCGCCCACTTAGCATGGCTGTATTTACTGACCATGGCGGTATTTACTTGACATGTCTGTTATCACTTACCATGTCTGTATTTACTTACCATGTCTGTATTTACTTACCATGGCTGTATTTACTTACCATGGCTGTATTTACTGACCATGTCTGTATTTACTTACCATGTCTGTATTTACTGACCATGTCTGTATTCACTTACCATGTCTGTATTTACTTACCATGTCTGTATTTACTTACCATGGCTGTGTTTACTTACCATGTCTGTATTTACTTACCATGTCTGTATTTACTTACCATGTCTGTATTTACTTACCATGGCTGCATTTACTTACCATGTCTGTATTTACTTACCATGGCTGTATTTACTTACCATGGCTGTATTTACTTACCATGTCTGTATTCACTTACCATGTCTGTATTCACTTACCATGGCTGTATTTACTTACCATGTCTGTATTTACTTACCATGGCTGTATTTACTGACCATGTTTGTATTTACTTACCATGTCTGTATTTACTGACCATGTCTGTATTTACTTACCATGTCTGTATTTACTTACCATGTCTGTATATACTTACCATGGCTGTATTTACTTACCATGGCTGTTATCACTTACCATGTCTGTATTTACTTACCATGGCTGTATTTACTGACCATTTCTGTATTCACTGACCATGGCTGTATTTACTGACCATGGCTGTTATCACTTACCATGTCTGTATTTACTTACCATGTCTGTATTTACTTTCCATGTCTGTATTCACTTACCATGGCTGTATTTACTTACCATGTCTGTATTTACTTACCATGGCTGTATTTACTTACCATGGCTGTATTTACTTACCATGGCTGTATTAACTTACCATGTCTGTATTTACTTACCATGTCTGTATTTACTGACCATGTCTGTATTTACTTACCATGGCTGTATTTATTTACCATGGCTGTATTTACTGACCATGTCTGTATTTACTTACCATGGCTGTATTTACTTACCATGGCTGTATTTACTTACCATATCTGTATATACTTACCATGTCTGTATTTACTTACCATGTCTGTATTTACTTACCATGGCTGTATTTACTTACCATGGCTGTATTTACTTACCATGGCTGTATTTACTTACCATGGCTGTTATCACTTACCATGGCTGTTATCACTTACCATGTCTGTATTTACTGACCATGTCTGTATTTACTTACCATGGCTGTATTTACTTACCATGTCTGTATTTACTTACCATGTCTGTATTCACTTACCATGGCTGTATTTACTTACCATATCTGTATATACTTACCATGTCTGTATTTACTTACCATGTCTGTATTTACTTACCATGTCTGTATTTACTTACCATTTCTGTATTTACTTACCATGGCTGTATTTACTGACCATGTCTGTATTCACTTACCATGGCTGTATTTACTTACCATGTCTGTATTTACTTACCATGTCTGTATTTACTTACCATGTCTGTATTTACTTACCATGTCTGTATTTACTTACCATGTCTGTATATACTTACCATGTCTGTATTTACTTACCATGGCTGTATTTACTTACCATGGCTGTATTTACTTACCATGGCTGTATTTACTTACCATGTCTGTATTTACTTACCATGTCTGTATTTACTTACCATGGCTGTATTTACTTACCATATCTGTAGATACTTACCATGTCTGTATTTACTTACCATGTCTGTATTTACTTACCATGTTTTTATTTACTTACCATGTCTGTATTTACTTACCATGGCTGTATTTACTTACCATGGCTGTATTTACTTACCATGGCTTTTATCACTTACCATGGCTGTATTTACTTACCATGGCTGTATTTACTTACCATGTCTGTATTTACTTACCATGTCTGTATTTACTTACCATGTCTGTATTTACTTACCATGTCTGTATTTACTTACCATGGCTGTATTTACTTACCATGTCTGTATTTACTTACCATGTCTGTATTTACTTACCCTGTCTGTATTTACTTACCATGTCTGTATTTACTTACCATGGCTGTTATCACTTACCATGTCTGTATTCACCGGGATAGAACGTGATAATGAAATTTGAAAGGCATCAGAAGTGCCTGGATGTACAGAGACAGACAGTCTAAAGGGCTTTCTCTCTGCTCTGGTCCTGGGTCCTGTGAATAGAACTGTGTCCCTATCAACATCAGGGTCCCATCTGGTTGTCCTTCTCTTTCAATATGACTGGAGCGCCGCTGCTATTCTTCTCTGAGTGTTCCCGCTGCGCTCCCTTTCAATGCAGAGTGGTGAAGGGACGCATAAAGACACTATCTCTTACTCCTCAGCCCGCCACAGACGTGTCAGGTAGAGGGGATAGGGTGGTGTGGACTACAGTCACGAGGAGAGGAGAGGGGACGAGAGGAGAGGAGAGGAGAGGAGAAGAGAAGAGAGGAGAGGAGTAGTGAAGACTAAAGGGGGTGATGGAGTCTGTCTGTGAACAGCGTCTAGAGACAAAGGAGAGGGGAGGGGAGAGGAGAGGTATTGAACGCAAAAGGGGGTGATGGAGGCTGTCTGTGGACAGAGGAGAGGAGAGATGGAAAGAGTTGAAAGCGAGGGGAGGATAGGTAGTGAATGCTAAAGGGGGTGATGGAGGCTGTTTGTGAACAGAGTCCAGGGACAGAGAGGAGAGGAGAGGAGAGGAGAGGAGAGGAGAGGAGGAGAAGAGCCGGCCGCGACGCACAATTGGGGCGCCATGGGGCGACGCACAATTGGCCTAGCATCCTGTGGCGGGCCGAGCGCAGTGCGCGCTGACCAGGTCGCTAGGTGCACGGTGTTTCCTCCGACACATTGGTGCGGCTGGCTTCCGGGTTGGAGGCGTGCTATGTTAAGAAGCAGTGCGGCTTGGTTGGGTTGTGTTTCGGAGAACGCATGGCTCTCGACCTTCGTCTCTCCAGAGCCCGTACGGGAGTTGTAGCGATGAGACAAGATAGTAACTACTAACAATTGGACACCACGAAATTGGGGAGAAAAAGGGGGAAACATTTAAAAATTAAAATAAAACATTTAATTTTAAAAAGAGAGGAGGTAGTGGAGAAGAGGGGTGGTGAACACTATAGGGGGTGATGGAGGCTGTCTGTGAACAGAGTCTAGAGACAGAGGAGAGGCGAGAAGAGATGAGAAAGATTCTCTGAGGATATTACCACCACAATAGCAACAGTAGACCTGGGGGATTCCCCGAGGCACAGCACACAAATGGGTGGCCCCAGCGGAAATCGAACCTACAACACTCGGCGTTGCAAGTGCCATGCTCTACCAACTGAGCCACACAGGGTCGTTTAATTCAACATGAGTTCTCATCGGTTGAAATGAAACTCTTCTCGTCCTATCAGTCACCGTCAGCAAAACAGGAGGACTATTGGCAGCGTATTTGCAATGCAAAAGCAGCCATGTTACGAGGTAAATTACATTTTTGATTGTGGGTTCTGTTTTGTGTCTGCAAGTACCATGCCCATGAATAAATGCAGTGATTTTTGCATATGTTAAGTTGGGGTTGCCAAGCTCATCCCAAGTATTCAATTCCTAAAAAGGAGATTTATTTTTTCCCCTGGCGACCCTAGGACAACTCACAATGAGCATGTGAAAGCAGCGTGTTCCTGTTCATTTCCATTTGATTCATTGGACAGCTTCTTCAGATTAATTTGGTGGGTCGGTCAGGGAGATTGCTTTACATCTCTGTCATATTCTCCTGAATGGACAGGACCCTGACGGAAATGGAGGGTGACAGCCTCTTCCCCTGCCTGCATCTCTAGTCCTCCCCCAGCCTCCTCCATTTCCCCCTATTCACTTACAGTCTCCCCCAGCCTTCCCCATTCTCCCACAGCCTTCCCCATTGTCCCCAGCCTCCCCATTCTCCCCCAGCCTCCTCCATTTCCCCCTATTCACTCACAGCCTCAACCACCCTCCCCCATTCTCCCCCAGCTTACCACAGCCTCCCCAATTATCCTCCAGCCTCCCCCAGCCTTCCCATTCTCCCCAGCCTCCCCCATTCTCCCCCAGCCTTCCCCATTCTCCCACAGCCTTCCCCATTCTCCCCCAACCTCCCCATTCTCCCACAGCCTTCCCCAGCTTTCCTCATTCTCCCCAGTCTCCCACAGCCTTCCTCATTCTCTCCAGTCTCCCCCAGACTTCCCCATTATCCCACAGCCTTCCACATTCTCCCACAGCCTTCCCCCCCAGCCTCCCCATTCTCTCCCAGCCTTCCCCATTCTCCCCCAGCCTTCCCCATTCTCCCCCATCCTCCCCATTCTCCCCCAGCCTTCCCCATTCTCCCCCAGCCTTCCCCATTCTCCTCCAGCCTCCCCCATTCTCCCACAGCCTTCCCCAGCCTTCCACATTCTCCCACAGCCTTCCCCATTCTTCCCCAGCCTTCCCACTCTCCCACAGCCTCCCCCAGCCTCCCCCACCTCACCCAACATTCTACTGCCTCAACCCCGAGTTTAAATGCAAATACAGTAAGAGCGACTCGCTACCAATCCAACATAGGTTTACATGTACTGTAGAAAACCATTACTGTCCCTGTGCTAAACACTAACTCACAGCCCTCTGTCTTGAAACAAGTAGCCTACCTACCCCCAACTCTGCCGGACTCCCCGACCCTGCAGAAAGCAGAGGCGGGAGATGGGTCCCCATTGTTTACAAGTTATTCTGCGTGCACCTCTGGAGCGCTCCAGTTACATGCCACACCCAGTGACCTCTGATTGGGACATTCACCACCTTTGACCCTGCCCACATACATCTCCTCAGGGCATTGTCCAATAGGCAGGTGGGACCGTGACGAGTATAAAAGCACAGTCCAGCCAAATCTGGGGTCAGTCTTCAGTGGCAGAGTGTGGAGCATAAAACTCTGCCCTGCATATCAAATGCTGGAACACAGCCCATTTCTCCTGCAGCCCTGGTCTCTCCCATTATACGGTAGTGTTAGTGCTTCACTGACCCACGGTAGTAGGTTTATGTACTTTATGTACTGGAAGCTAGTAACTATCTGATAGCCATTCCTGTCGCAGGTCTTAAGATGGCCGCCGGCCAGTGTTGTTGTTACTGTCATGGACCTAAGATGGTGGCCACCATGGCCTTATCCAACCTGCTAGCCTAAATCTAGCATGCTAAGTTATAACATACGCTGCTAGTTGGCCCTATATATCTTGTGTGCTGTGTTTATCACAATAGCCTATTGCTAACATCTTATAACTGCTATTGTATTGCTACACTGTGTGCTACTGTTAGCCTTGCTAATGCTAGTTGCCCTGTAAATTCTGTGTTCTATGTAAGCCTATTAAGATGTTATGCTAACACCTGATACCTGCTATGACATGTTCATTGTTGCTATACCGTTATATAGCTATGCTATTACTGCTAGCCTATTCTACATAGTAACTAGTCATCACTGTTACTACTGCTGTGTAGTACAGTCCCCCTTCTGTTCCATTACAGAAACCACTCACTTTCAATCCCACCTACTCCACTTCCTGTTTCCTGTGTGTGTTTCTGTCTTGAATGTGGCAATAAACATGCGCTGTTACGCATGCTCTGCAGACGTGGCTAGGGATGCCGTCTGGGCCAGCAGCCTTGCGAGAGTTAACATGTTTAAATGTTTTACACACCTTGGCCACAGTGAAGGAGAGCCCAAGGTTTTGGTAGTGGGCCGTGTCAGTGGCACTGTATTGTCCTCAAAGTGAGCAAAGTTGTTTAGTTTGTCTCGGAGCAAGACATTGGTGTCTGCGACGGGGCTGGTTTTATTTTTGTAATCTGTGATTGACTGTGGACCCTGCCACATATGAATCGTGTTTGTGCCGTTGAATTGCGACTCTACTTTGTCTCTATACTGATGCCTAGCTTGTTTGGTTGCCTTGCGGAGGGAATAGCTACACTGTTTGTAGTCGGACATGTTTGCGGTTGCCTTGCCATGATTAAAAGCAGTGGTTCATGCTTTCAGCTTTGTGCGAATGCTGCCATCAATCCATGGTTTCTGCTTAGGGAATGTTTTAATAGTCACCGTGGGTACAACATCACCGATGCACTTGCTAATAACTCGCTCACCGAATCAGAGTATACATCAATGTTGTTGTCTGAGGCTATTCAGAACATATCCCAGTCCACGTGATTGAAGCAATCTTGAAGTGTTGAATACGATTTGTCAGACCAGCGTTGAACCTACCCGAGCACGGGTGTTTCCGGTTTTAGTTTCTGTCTATAGGCTGGGAGCAACAAAATGGAGTCGTGGTCAGATTTGCCAAAAGGAGGGTGGGGGAGCGCTTTGTATGTGTCACGGAAATTAGAGTAGCAATGATCCAGAATGCTTCCAGCTTAAGTTGCGCATTCGATAGGCTGATAAAATGTAGGGAGCCTTGTTTTCAGATTTGCTTTGTTGATATCCCCAGCTACAATAAATGCAGCCTCAGCATATATGGTTTCTAGTTTACATATTGTCCAGTGAAGTTCTTTCAGGGCCGTCGAGGTATCTGCTTTGGGGGGGATATACATGGCTGTGATTATAATCGAAGATAATTCTCTTGGTAGATAATATGGTTGGCATTTGATTGTAAGGAACTCTCGATCAGGTGAACAAATGGACCTGAGTTCCTGTATGCTGTTATGATTACACAACAAGTGTAATCAGAGTGGCTGTACCTACTCTGATAACATATCCCGAGTGTTTCTTTGAAACAGAGAATGTTACAATCTCTGGAAGGCAAGCCGTAATCAAATTTTGTCTACCTTGTTGTCAAGAGACTGGACATTGGCGAGTAGTATACTCGGGAGTGGTGAGCGATGTGCCCGTCTACGGAGCCTGACGAGAAGACCGCTCCGTCTGCCCCTTCGGTGGTGCCGTTGTTTTGTGTCGCCTACTGGGATCAGATCCATTTTCCTGGGTGGTGATCAGAACAGAGGATCCGCTTCAGAAAAGTCATATTCCTGGTCGCAATGTTGGTAAGTTGACGTTGCTCTTATATCCAATAGTTCCTCCCGGATCAGATGTTGACGTTGCTCTTATATCCAATAGTTCCTCCCGGATCAGATGTTGACGTTGCTCTTATATCCAATAGTTCCTCCCGGATCAGATGGTGACGTTGCTCTTATATCCAATAGTTCCTCCCGGATCAGATGTTGACGTTGCTCTTATATCCAATAGTTCCTCCCGGATCAGATGGTGACGTTTCTCTTATATCCAATAGTTCCTCCCGGCTGTAATAAGACTGAAGATTTCCGGGGGTAACAGTGTAAGAAATAATACATGAAAAATAGTTTCCTAAGAACACGAAGCGAGGCGACCATCACTGTCGGTTTCATCTTGCTCAGTCCAGCTGGCTGGTGTGTTTACAGACATATTCAATCCCTTTCCCAGTCTGCTGTGCCCACATGCTACAAGAGGGCCACAATTTTTCCTGTCACACCTTAGACCCACTCCAATTTGCTTACCGTCCCAATAGCTCTACAGAAGACGCAATCACAATCACACTGCGCACTGTTCTAACCCATCTGGACAAGAGGAATAAATCAAAAAATCAAAACAAATGTATTTATATAGCCCTTCTTACATCAGCTGATATATCAAAGTGCTGAATAGAAACCCAGCCTAAAACCCCAAACAGCAAACAATAAAGGTGTAAGAATGATGTTCATTGACTACAGCTCAGCTCAGTAACCCTCCAAACTCGTCATTAATAAGCTCGGGGCCTTGGGTCTTGATCCCGCCCTGTGCAACTGGGTCCTGGACTTTCTGACGGGACACCGCAAGGTGGTGAGGGTAGGAAACAACATCTTCACCCCGCTGATCCTCAACACTGGGGCCCCACAATGGTATGTTCTCAGCCCTCTCCTGTACTCCCTGTTCACTCATGACTGCGTGGCCATGCACGCCTCCATCTCAATCATCAAGTTTGCAGACGACACCACAGTGGTCGGCTTGATTACCAACAACGACGAGATGGCCAACAGGGAGGAGATGAGGGCCCTCGAAGTGTGGTGTCAGGAAAATTACATCACACTCAACGTCAACAAAACAAATGAGATGATCGTGGACTTCAGAAAACAGCAGAGGGAGCACCCACCTATCCACATCGACAGGGAAAGTAGTGGAGAAGGTGAAATGTTTTAAGTTCCTTGACGTGCACGGACAAACTGAAATGGTCCACCCACACAGACAGTGTGGTGAAAAAGGTGCAACAGCGCCTGAAATTTGGCTTGTCACTGAAAACCCTCACAAACTTTTACAGATGCACAACCTCGAGCATCCTGTCGGGCTGTATCACCGCCTGGTACAGCAACTGCTCCACCCACAACCGTAAGGCTCTCCAGAGGGTAGTGCGGTCTGTGCAACGCATCACCGTGGGCAAACTACCTTCCCTCCAGGACACCTACACCACCCGATGGCACAGGAAGGCAAAAAATATATTCAAGGACAACAATCACCCGAGCCACTGCCTGTTCACCCAGCTATCATCCAGAAGGCGAGGTCAGTACAGGTGCATCAAAGCGGGAACAGAGAGACTGGAAAAACAGCTTCTATCTCAAGGCCATCAGACTGTTAAAAAGCCATCACTAACATTGAGTGGCTGCTGCCAACATACTGATTCAAATCTTTAGCCACTTCAATAATTAATCATCGGATGCAATAAATGTATCACTAGTCACTTTAAACAGTTCCACTTTATATAATGATTACATACCCTACATTACTCATCTCATATGTATACACTGTACACTATACCATCTACTGCATCTTGCCTATGCCACACGGCCTTCGCTCATCATATATTTATTTATATGTACATATTCTTATTCATCCCTTTACACTTGTGTGTATAAGGTAGTTGTTGTGAAATTGTTTGGTTAGATTACTCGTTGGTTATTACTGTAATGTCGGAACTAGAAGCACAAGCATTTCGCTACACTTGCATTATCTGCTAACCATGTGTATGTGACCAATAACATCTGCTAACCATGTGTATGTGACCAATAACATCTGCTAACCATGTGGATGTGACCAATAACATCTGCTGAACATGTGTATGTGACCAATAACATCTGCTGACCATGAGTATGTGACCAATAACATATGCTAACCATGTGTATGTGACCAATAACATCTGCTGACCAAGTGTATGTGACCAATAACATTTGCTGACCATGTGTATGTGACCAATAAAATGTTATTTGATTTTGATTTGTTTTTTGACTGATAATTTCCATCCTCTTACCGGGTCGTTGGGACAGTTGCATCTCTAATCACAACCGACATCTCCATCGGAGACCACCAGATGGTGGTGCTCTTTTTCAAGAATAGGTATACAGATGGTAGCTATCAAATAGTTTAGTTAGTTTCCCCAGTCTCCCCACAACCTCCTCCTATAGCCTCCCACAACTCCCCAGCCTCCCATAGTCTCCCACAACCTCCCACAGTCTCCCACAACCTCCCAAAAACTCCCCAGTCTCCCCACAACCTCCTCCTATAGCCTCCCACAACTCCCCAGCCTCCCATAGTCTCCCACAACCTCCCACAGTCTCCCACAACCTCCCACAAACTCCCCAACCTCCCAAAGCCTCCCACAACCTCCCTTCTCCCCAATCTCCCACAGCCTCCCACAACATCCACAGCTTCACACAACCTCCCACCTCCCCAGTTTCCCACAGCCTCCCACAACTTCCCAGACTCACACAACCTCCCCAGTCTCCCACAACCTCACCAGTCTCCCAAAACCTCACCAGTCTCCCACAACCTCACCAGTCTCCCACAACCTCACCAGTCTCCCACAACCTCACCAGTCTCCCACAACCTCACCAGTCTCCCACAACCTCACCAGTCTCCCACAACCTCCAAAACCTCTCCAGTCTCCCATCTCCCACAACCTCCCACAAACTCCTCAACCTCCCACAACCTCCTAAAGCCTCCCACAACCTCCCTTCCCCCCAGTCTCCCACAACCTCCCAAAACTTCCCAGACTCCCACAACCTCCCCAGTTTCCCACAACCGCCCCAGTCTCCCACAACCTCACCAGTCTCCCACAACCTCCCCAGCCTCGCAAAACCTCCTCAGCCTCGCACAACCTCCCCAGCCTCTCACAATCTCCCCAGTCTCCCACAACCTCCACAACCTCCTAAAGCCTCCCACAACCTCCCTTCTCCCTAGTCTCCTACAGCCTCCCACAACCTCCCAGTTTCCCACAACCTCCCCAGTTTCCCACAACCGTCCCAGTCTCGCACAACCTCACCAGCCTCGCACAACCTCAACAGCCTCGCACAACCTCAACAGCCTCTCACAACCTCCCCAGCCTCTCACAACCTCCCCAGCCTCCCACAACCTACAGATCCAACCTACATTTTATATGCAAATGTATGTGGATCGAACACAATCGAACACACAGCCATGCATTTTCCATAGACAAACATTGGCAGTAGAATGGCCTTACTGAAGAGCTCAGTGACTTTCAACGTGGCACCGTCATTGGAAGCCACCTTTCCAAGAAGACAGTTCGTCAAATTTCTGCCCTGCTAGAGTTGCCCCGGTCAACTGTAAGTGCTGTTATTCAGAAGTGGAAACATCTAGTGGTAGGCCACACAAGCTCACAGAAGGGGAATGCCAAGCGCTGAAGTGCATAGCGCATGAAAATCATCTGTTCTCGGTTGCAGCACTCACTACCGAGTTCCACACTGCCTCTTGAAACAATGTTCGTCGGGAGTTTCATGAAATGGGTTTCCATGTCCGGGCAGCCGCACACAAGCCTAAGACCACCATGTGCAATACCAAGTGTCAGCTGGATTGGCGTAAAACTCGCATCCATTGGACTCTGGAGCAGTGGAAACGTGTTTTCTGGAGTGATAAATCTCGCTTCACCATCTGGCAGTCCGACAGACAAATCTGGATTTGGCGGACACTACCTGCCCAATGCATAGTGCCAACTGTAAAGTTTGGTGGAGGAGGAATAATGGCCTGGGGCTGTTTTTCATGGTTCAGGCCCCTTAGTTCCAGTGGGAAGGGAAATCTTAACGCTACAGAATACAATGATATTCTAGATGATTCTATGCTTCCAACTTTGTGGCAACAGTTTGAGGAAGGGCTTTTCCTGTTTCAGCATGACAATGCACTCGTGTATAAAAAGAGGCCCATACAGAAATGGTTTGTCGAGATCAGTGTGGAAGAACTTGACTGGCCTGCACAGAGCCTTGATCTCAACCCCATCGAACACCTTTGGGATGAATTGGAAGCCGTTGGGACTTCTGAGGGGAGGAAGGCTCATAATATTGCCTGGAATGGAGTGAATATAATCAAACCATGTGTTTGGTGTATTTGATACCATTCCACCTATTCCATCCTCGCCATTACCACGACCATGTCCTCCCCAATAAAGGTGCCACCAACCTCCTGTGATTGGAACGTTGACTGCGAGCCAGGCCTAATCGGCCAACATTAGTGCCCGACCGCACTAATGCTCATGTGGCTGAATGGAAGCAAGTCCCCACAGCAATGTTCCAACATCTAGTGGAAATACTTCCCAAAAGAGTGGAGGCTGTTATAGCAGCAAAGGGGGGACCCACATACTTTTTTGTCATGTAGTGTAGGTACCTATAACTGTACCTACCTCCAATCTACAGATCTAACATAGGTAGCTATACCTGTAGGTACAGTCTGTGACTTGTAGTCAAAATCCTTAACATGTCCTTCCATCAGTCCTGGTCACAGATTAACCTCACTGAGAAGGTTGAATTCACTAAGACAGAAAAGTCTTAAAGAGTGAACTAGTTTGAAAGGTAGTCAGACCTTAAGAGAACTCAGCTAGCACAATTAGTTACTTGGAAGTTGTGGGAACATATGTTTTTGGTTTCCCCTTGGTTCTGGGAATAAAGCCATACATTTTCTGGCGGTAAAATGGAACGTGTTTTAAACAATCTGAGAACGGAAGTGAACATTCATTTTTAGGTTTCAGGAAGGATCTGGGAACATTTTTTAAATGTTTGTAATTTAGCAGACATTCTTGTAATTTAGCAGACATTCTTATCCAGAATGACTTACAGGAGCAATTAGAGTTAAGTGACTTGCTCAAGGGCACATCAGTATATTTTTCACTTAGACGGCTTGGGATTTGAACGAGCAAACTTTTGATTAAAATCCCAATGCTCTTAACCACTAGGGTAAAGGATAGAGAGAGTTTTGTTGATGCTGGGAACGGAATATTTATGTATTTAAATAACATTCTTAGAACGTTGCTCATGTTTTCTTGTGGTTATTTATGGAAAATTGTCTTAATGTTCTGAGAACATGCCTTTAAATAGAACCATGAAGAAACCTATAGGAAACATTAAATTAAATCAAATCAAATTGTATTTGACACATACAGTGGGGCAAAAAAGTATTTAGTCAGCCACCAACTTTGCAAGTTCTCCCACTTAAAAAGATGAGGCCTGTAATTTTCATCATAGGTACACTACAACTATGACAGACAAAATGAGGAAAAAAATTCCAGAAAATCACATTGTAGGATTTTTAATGAATTTATTTGCAAATTATGGTGGAAAATAAGTATTTGGTCACCTACAAACAAGCAAGATTTCTGGCTCTCACAGACCTGTAACTTCTTTTTTAAGAGGCTCCTCTGTCCTCCACTTGTTACCTGTATTAATGGCACCTGTTTGAACTTGTTATCAGTATAAAAGACACCTGTCCACAACCTCAAACAGTCACACTCCAAACTCCACTATGGCCAAGACCAAAGAGCTGTCAAAGGACACCTGAAACAACACTGTAGACCTGCACCAGGCTGGGAAGACTGAATCTGCAATAGGTAAGCAGCTTGGTTTGAAGAAATCAACTGTGGGAGCAATTATTAGGAAATGGAAGACATACAAGACCACTGATAATTTCCCTTGATCTGGGGCTCCACACAAGATCTCAGCCCGTCGGGTCAAAATGATCACAAGAACGGTGAGCAAAAATCCCTGAACCACACGGGGGGACCTAGTGAATGACCTGCAGAGAGCTGGGACCAAGGTAACAAAGCCTACCATCAGTAACACACTACGCCGCCAGGGACTCAAATCCTGCAGTGCCAGATGTGTCCACCTGCTTAAGCCAGTACATGTCCAGGTCCGTCTGAAGTTTGCTAGAGAGCATTTGGATGATCCAGAAGAAGATTGGGAGAATGTCATATGGTCAGATGAAACCAAAATATAACTTTTTGGTAAAAACTCAACTCGTCATGTTTGGAGTACAAAGAATGCTGAGTTGCATCCAAAGAACACCATACCTACTGAGAAGCATGGGGGTGGAAACATCATGCTTTGGGGCTGTTTTTCTGCAAAGGGACAAGGACGACTGATCCGTGTAAAGGAAAGAATGAATGGGGCCATGTATCATGAGATTTTGAGTGAAAACCTCCTTCCATCAGCAAGGGCATTGAAGATGAAACGTGGCTGAGTCTTTCAGCATGACAATGATCCCAAACACACTGCCCGGGCAACGAAGGAGTGGCTTCGTAAGAAGCATTTCAAGGTCCTGGAGTGGCCTAGCCAGTCTCCAGATCTCAACCCCATAGAAAATCTTTGGAGGGAGTTGAAAGTCCATGTTGCCCAGCAACAGCCCCAAAACTGCTCTAGAAGAGTTCTGCATGGAGGAATGGGCCAAAATACCAGCAACAGTGTGTAAAAACCTTGTGAAGATTTACAGAAAACGTTTGACCTCTGTCATTGCCAACAAAGGTTATATAACAAAGTATTGAGAAACTTTTGTTATTGACCAAATACTTATTTTCCACCATAATTTGCAAATAAATTCAATAAAAATCCTACAAAGGGATTTTTTGGATTTTTTTTCTCTGTCATAGTTGAAGTGTACCTATGAAGTGTACCTATGATGAAAATTACAGGCCTCTCTCCTCTTTTTAAGTGGGAGAACTTGCACAATTGGTGGCTGACTAAATACTTTTTTGCCCCACTGTACACATGGTTAGCAGATGATAATGTGAGTGTAGCGAAATGCTTGTGCTTCTAGTTCCAACAATGCTGTAATAACCAACGAGTAATCTAACCGAAATATTTCACAACAACTACCTTATACACAGAAGTGTAAAGGGATGAAGAATATGTACATGTAAATGGCAAGATGCAGTAGATGGTATAGAGTACAGTATATACATATGAGATGAGTAATGTAGGGTATGTAAACATATTAAGTGGCATTGTAAAGTGGCTAGTGATACATTTTTTTACATCCATTTCTCCATTATTAAAGTGGTTGGAGTTGAGTCAGTATGTTGGCAGCAGCCACTCAATGTTAGTGGTGGCTGTTTACCAGTCTGATGGCCTTGAGATAGAAGCTGTTTTTCAGTTTCTCGGTCCTTGCTTTGATGCACCTGTACTGACCTCGCCTTCTGGATGATAGCTGGGTGAACAGGCAGTGGCTCGGGTGGTTGTTGTCCTTGATGTTTTTTTTGGCATTCCTGTGACATCGGGTGGTGTAGGTGTCCTGGAGGGCAGGTAGTTTGCCCCCTGTGATGCGTTGTGCAAACCGCATTATCCTCTGGAGAGCCTTAGGGTTGTGGGGGGAGCATACCAGGCGGTGTTACAGCCCAACAGGATGCTCTCGATTGTGCATCTGTAAAGGTTTGAGTGCTTTTGGTGACAAGCCAACTTTCTTCAGCCTCCTGAGGTTGTGTAGGCGCTGCTGCCTCTTCACCACGCTGTCTGTGTGGGTGGACCAATTCAGTTTGTCCGTGATGTGTACGCCGAGGAACTTAAAACTTTCTACCCTCTCCACCACTGTCCCGTCGATGTGGATAGGGGGATGCTCCCTCTGCTGTTTCCTAAAGTCCAGGATCATCTCCTTTGAGATATTGAAGTACTGAAATTCCCACCTAAGAAACATATGGTTCACAGAACGTTATGTTCTAGCTGGTATCCTGCAACATTATCAGAATATTGTTACGTTTGTATGCAAAATAACCATAGGACAACCACGCTCTCACCAAACGCTAAGAAACATATGGTTCTCAGAAAGTTCTGCTAGCTGGGAATATTCTAGTATCACGCTAGATTTCCTACTTTAAGATTAATGTTCAATAATCATGAAAAGACAACCATCTGTAGTTTTGTCTTTCATCAAACATCTTGACTGTTCATTCATCAAGAATGAATTTATACAACAATACATGGAAGTTCTACGTAGTGAGTCCCACTGCTTCTATAGCAGAACATGACAAGTGTTTTCATAGTGAAGCAACATCACAGCTAGACAACCATTTCTCTCTGCTGTGTTTCCTGCTTCTGACATCATACATCTGCCTTGTCCCTACAGATCATCTGTCTCTTAAAGCTATACAGAAGGAGAGGAGAGGTAGTGTCTCCTAAAGCTATCCCAGGACAGAGCTATACAGAAGGAGAGGAGAGGTAGTCTACACACACACACCTACAAACACTTTTTCAAATTAGTCATTTAGCAGATGCTCTTATCCAGAGCCAATAACAGTTAGCTAGGTGTTACAACCACATATCACAGGCATAGTAAATCCATTTCTCCTCAACAACGTCACTATCAGTGGAGTCAGTAAGGGGGGTTTAAGTGTTAGTTCACAAAAGGTCTTATTATTATACATTTAACTGGGGGGCTGGGTGAGGAGGGGGTGTGAGGAGGGGTTCTGTGAGATTATTTAAGATACTATTTGAAGCGGAAGGGTTTCAGATATTTTTCGGAAGACAGGTAGGGATTCTGCAATCCTAGCGTCACTGGGAAACTGGTTCCACTCTCAGGACAGAAAAGACCTTGACTGGGTTGAGAGGGAGCTGCCCTTCCTGTCATGTTTGGGTGTAGGGTTTGAGCATAGCCTGACAGTAGGGAGAGTCAATTCCTTTTCACGCTCCGTCGGAAAGCACCATGGTCTTGTAGTGGATGTGAGCTTCGACTGGAAGCCAGTGGAGTGTCAACATATACACACTGTGGCAGACCAGGGGGTTTGGTCAAGACATTTACCCAGATAAGACACGGACAGAGTAGGATTAGCTCGGTTTCAAGGGTGTTTATTTAAATAATAAATCAAAATGAAAAGGATAGGTCTCCCCCATGAGACCCTCTCCGGGATACCGTCTTCTGGGCTCCGGGTCCTGCTGTATCCTATCGGGATCAAAACTGCACTCACTCCTGTTATCTCTGTAACTGTCCCCAACTATACGGGAGTCCTTTCTTCCCCCGCTCTCCCCTGTGTGCTGCCCTCCTGGCAGCTTTATGGGCCTTTCACCCATCTGCTGGCACGTCCAGCAGATGGAGCCATCGCCTCGTGATGTATACACCTTCTGTCACCAGGCCACGACGAGTCTCCCCCTGGTGGCTGACCTGCTGTACCCCCTCCCCCTTAGCTCTGTCGGGGAGGGGACTGTCATCAGTGCGACGTATGTCTCCCTTCTCGATAGGGCATCCGTGTTTCCATGCTTCACCCCTGACCTGTGCACAACAGAAAAATGTTGAAGGAACAAGAACCACCTGGTGACCCGATCGTTTGTGTCCTTTCCCTGGCCATCCAGACCAGGGGAGCATGGTCCAAGACCAGGGTGAAGTGGGTACCTAACAAGTAATACTTGAGTGTCTAGTGCCCACCTCACCGCTAGACACTCTTGTACATGATATACATGATGGGGTGCTCCTCCCCATCGTGTATCTGGGACAGAATGGCCCCTAGTCCCGTATCACACACATCCGTCTGGACCACCATCGGCACCTGGAAAACAGGCGTTACGAGAATCGGATGGGAGCACAGCGCCTCCTTCAGACGTCTGAATGCCACTTATGTCTCGTCCATTCATTTCACTGGTTTTCGGGAGGCGAAGCCCTGATTAGATCGGTGAGGGGGGAAGCTAAAGCCACAAAGTTGGGGATAAACCGGCTATAGTATCCTGCCAGTCCCAGGAAGGACTTGACCTGTGTCTTGGAGCGTGGAACGGGCCAGTCACGTACCACGTGAACCTTCCTCTCCTGGGGCTTAACGTTCCCCCATCCGATCAAATACCCCAGGTACTCCACCTCCTCGAAACTTAGTTTCTTGGGGTTCGCGGTCAACCCTGCTTGTCTGAGCTCGTTCAGCACCGCCTGGAGGCATGTCAGGTGCTTTTCCCAACCTTGGCTGTGGATGATGATATCATCTAGATAGGCCGCTGCGTAATGCTGGTGGGGTCAAAGCACTCTGTTTATCAGTCGCTGGAAGGTGGGCGGCGCTCCATGGAGACCGAAAGGGAGCACCCGGTACTGATACAATCCGTCTGGTGTCGAGAACGCCGTCTTCTCCCGGAAGGAGGCTGCCAACGGTACCTGTCAATATCCTTTGGTCAGGTCAAGGGTGCTGATGTACCGGGCCTTACCCAATCAGTCGATGAGCATATGTCATTCACACCCCGGAAATCATTACAGAGCGGAGGCTACCATCCGGTTTTGTCAAACACGATGGTGCTGCACCATCCACTGTGGGACTCTTCAATGACCCCCATCCTCAGAATAGCCTCCACTTCTTGCTTCACAGCCTTCCTTCGGGCCTCTAGAGTCCGATATGGCCTCTTTTGTACCGTTTCACCAGGCCGGGTATGGATGTGTTGTTCAATGAGGGTTGTGCAGCCCGGCTTCTCGGAGGACACCGCCGTGTTGCGATCGACGAGCTCTTGCTTCTGGGCCGGGTCGAGATCTTCATTGCTCGGGACCACCACTGGTACCATTGGCGTGCCGACCATAACACGGCCAAGGCTGTCCTTTCGTGCCACTTCTTCAACAGGTTCACGTGGTAAATTTGTTGGGGTTTCTCTCTCCCCGGTTGCCGTATGCGGTAATTGACAGGTCCCAACTTCTGATCACCTCGTATGGCCCATGCCATGTTACCAGGAACTTACTTTCATGGGGATTAAGACCAACACCCTGTCTCCCACCTGGAATTCTCAGGGCTGGGCTCCCTGATTGTAGACCTGGGCGGGTTGGGCCTTCTCCATATGTTCCCTCACGACTGGCCATGTGGCTGTTATATGCTCCCTCATTGTCTCCACTTGCTCTACCACGCTGCGCATTGGGGTCGGTTGGGCTTCCCACACCTCCTTGGTGAGGTCCAGTAGGCCGCGTGGCGTCCTCCCATAGAGGAGTTCGAAAGGGGAAAACCCAGTGGAGGACTGGGGTATATCTCGGAATGGCAACATTAGATGGAGTAGTAGCTGGTCCCAGTTCTTCCCGCTCTGCTCTATGACCTTTCACATCATCTGTTTGAGCATTTTATTGAAGAGCTCGACGAGCCCATCCGTCTGCGGGTGAAAGACGGAGGTCCAGATCTGCTTGATCTGCAGGAGAGCACACACCTCTTTCATTAGGCGGGACAAACTCAGTACCTTGGTCTGTCAGGATCTCGTTCGGGATGCCCACCCGGCTGAAAAGTGGAACAGCTCCAGGGTGATTCCCTTGGATACCGGCGCCAATAGGGGAATGGCCCGAGTTACAGAGTGCTACTATCCCCGTGGTGACAGAGTGCTACTATCCCCATGGTGATAGTGGTACTATCTCGATGGTGACAGAGTTACAGAGTGCTACTATCCCCATGATGAAAGAGGTACAGAGTGCTACTATCCCATGGGTGACGGAGTGCTACTATCCCATTGGTGACGGAGTGCTACTATCCCATTGGTGACGGAGTGCTACTATCCCATTGGTGACAGAGTGCTACTCTCCCCATGGTGACAGAGTTACAGAGTGCTACTATCCCATTGGTGAAGGAGTGCTACTATCCCATTGGTGACGGAGTGCTACTATCCCATTGGTGACGGAGTGCTACTATCCCATTGGTGACGGAGTGCTACTATCCCATTGGTGACAGAGTGCTACTATCCCATTGGTGACGGAGTGCTACTATCCCATTGGTGACGGAGTGCTACTATCCCATTGGTGACGGAGTGCTACTATCCCATTGGTGACGGAGTGCTACTATCCCATTGGTGACAGAGTGCTACTCTCCCCATGGTGACGGAGTGCTACTATCCCATTGGTGACGGAGTGCTACTATACCATTGGTGACGGAGTGCTACTATACCATTGGTGACGAAGTGCTACTATCCCATTGGTGACGGAGTGCTACTATCCCATTGGTGACGGAGTGCTACTCTCCCATTGGTGACGGAGTGCTACTATCCCATTGGTGACGGAGTGCTACTATCCCATTGGTGACAGAGTGCTACTATCCCATTGGTGACGGAGTGCTACTCTCCCATTGGTGACAGAGTGCTACTCTCCCATTGGTGACAGAGTGCTACTCTCCCATTGGTGACAGAGTGCTACTCTCCCCATGGTGACAGAGTGCTACTCTCCCCATGGTGACAGAGTTACAGAGTGCTACTATCCCATTGGTGACGGAGTGCTACTATCCCATTGGTGACGGAGTGCTACTCTCCCCATGGTGACAGAGTTAGAGTGCTACTATCCCATTGGTGACGGAGTGCTACTATCCCATTGGTGACGGAGTGCTACTATCCCATTGGTGACGGAGTGCTACTATCCCATTGGTGACGGAGTGCTACTATCCCATTGGTGACGGCGTGCTACTATCCCATTGGTGACGGAGTGCTACTATCCCATTGGTGACGGAGTGCTACTATCCCATTGGTGACGGAGTGCTACAATCCCATTGGTGACAGTGCTACTATCCCCATGGTGATAGTGTTATTAACTCCATGGTGACAGAGTTACAGAGTGCCACTATCCCATTGGTGAAGGAGTGCTATTATCCCCATGTTGACAGAGTGCTACTATCCCATTGGTGACGGAGTGCTACTCTCCCCATGGTGACAGAGTTCAAATCAAATCAAATTTTATTTGTCACATACACATGGTTAGCAGATGTTAATGCGAGTGTAGCGAAATGCTTGTGCTTCTAGTTCCGACAATGCAGTAATAACAAGTAATCTAACTAACAATTCCAAAACTACTGTCTTGTACACAGTGTAAGGGGATAAAGAATATGTACATAAGGATATATGAATGAGTGATGGTACAGAGAAGCATAGGCAAGATACAGTAGATGGTATCGAGTACAGTATGTACAAATGAGATGAGTATGTAAACAAAGTGGCATAGTTTAAAGTGGCTAGTGATACATGTATTACATAAGGATACAGTCGATGATATAGAGTACAGTATATACGTATGCATATGAGATGAATAATGTAGGGTAAGTAACATTATATAAGGTAGCATTGTTTAAAGTGGCTAGTGATATATTTACATCATTTCCCATCAATTCCCATTATTAAAGTGGCTGGAGTTGAGTCAGTGTCAGTGTGTTGGCAGCAGCCACTCAGTGTTAGTGGTGGCTGTTTAACAGTCTGATGGCCTTGAGATAGAAGCTGTTTTTCAGTCTCTCGGTCCCAGCTTTGATGCACCTGTACTGACCTCGCCTTCTGGATGATAGCGGGGTGAACAGGCAGTGGCTCGGGTGGTTGATGTCCTTGATGATCTTTATGGCCTTCCTGTGACATCGGGTGGTGTAGGTGTCCTGGAGGGCAGGTAGTTTGCCCCCGGTGATGCGTTGTGCAGACCTCACTACCCTCTGGAGAGCCTTAGGGTTGAGGGCGGTGCAGTTGCCATACCAGGCGGTGATACAGCCCGCCAGGATGCTCTCGATTGTGCATCTGTAGAAGTTTGTTAGTGCTTTTGGTGACAAGCCAAATTTCTTCAGCCTCCTGAGGTTGAAGAGGCGCTGCTGCGCCTTCTTCACGATGCTGTCTGTATGAGTGGACCAATTCAGTTTGTCTGTGATGTGTATGCCGAGGAACTTAAAACTTGCTACCCTCTCCACTACTGTTCCATCGATGTGGATAGGGGGGTGTTCCCTCTGCTGTTTCCTGAAGTCCACAATCATCTCCTTAGTTTTGTTGACGTTGAGTGTGAGGTTATTTTCCTGACACCACACTCCGAGGGCCCTCACCTCCTCCCTGTAGGCCGTCTCGTCGTTGTTGGTAATCAACCCTACCACTGTTGTGTCGTCCGCAAACTTGATGATTGAGTTGGAGGCGTGCGTGGCCACGCAGTCGTGGGTGAACAGGGAGTACAGGAGAGGGCTCAGAACGCACCCTTGTGGAGCCCCAGTGTTGAGGATCAGCGGGGAGGAGATGTTGTTGCCTACCCTCACCACCTGGGGGCGGCCCGTCAGGAAGTCCAGTACCCAGTTGCACAGGGCGGGGTCGAGACCCAGGGTCTCGAGCTTGATGACGAGCTTGGAGGGTACTATGGTGTTGAATGCCGAGCTGTAGTCGATGAACAGCATTCTCACATAGGTATTCCTCTTGTCCAGATGGGTTAGGGCAGTGTGCAGTGTGGTTGAGATTGCATCGTCTGTGGACCTATTTGGGCGGTAAGCAAATTGAAGTGGGTCTAGGGTGTCAGGTAGGGTGGAGGTGATATGGTCCTTGACTAGTCTCTCAAAGCACTTCATGATGACGGATGTGAGTGCTACGGGGCGGTAGTCGTTTAGCTCAGTTACCTTAGCTTTCTTGGGAACAGGAACAATGGTGGCCCTCTTGAAGCATGTGGGAACAGCAGACTGGTATATGGATTGATTGAATATGTCCGTAAACACACCGGCCAGCTGGTCTGCGCATGCTCTGAGGGCGCGGCTGGGGATGCCGTCTGGGCCTGCAGCCTTGTGAGGGTTAACACGTTTAAATGTCTTACTCACCTCGACTGCAGTGAAGGAGAGACCGCATGTTTTCGTAGCAGGCCGTGTCAGTGGCACTGTATTGTCCTCAAAGCGGGCAAAAAAGTAATTTAGTCTGCCTGGGAGCAAGACATCCTGGTCCGTGACTGGGCTGTATTTCTTCCTGTAGTCCGTGATTGACTGTAGACCCTGCCACATGCCTCTTGTGTCTGAGCCGTTGAATTGAGATTCTACTTTGTCTCTGTACTGGCGCTTAGCTTGTTTGATAGCCTTGCGGAGGGAATAGCTGCACTGTTTGTATTCGGTCATGTTACCAGACACCTTGCCCTGATTAAAAGCAGTGGTTCGCGCTTTCAGTTTCACACGAATGCTGCCATCAATCCACGGTTTCTGGTTAGGGAATGTTTTAATCGTTGCTATGGGAACGACATCTTCAACGCACGTTCTAATGAACTCGCACACCGAATCAGCGTATTCGTCAATGTTATCTGACGCAATACGAAACATCTCCCAGTCCACGTGATGGAAGCAGTCTTGGAGTGTGGAGTCAGCTTGGTCGGACCAGCGTTGGACAGACCTCAGCGTGGGAGCCTCTTGCAGAGTGCTACTCTTACAGAGTGCTACTATCCCATTGGTGACGGAGTGCTACTATCCCATTGGTGACGGAGTGCTACTATCTCATTGGTGACGGAGTGGTACTATCCCCATGGTGACAGAGTGCTACTATTCCCATGGTGACATAGATACAGACTGCTACTGTCCCCATGGTGACAGAGTGCTACTATCCCCATGGTGACAGAGTGCTACTATCCCCATGGTGACAGAGTGCTACTATCCCCATTGTGACAGAGTGCTACTATCCCCATGGTGACAGAGTGCTACTATCCCCATGGTGACAGAGTGCTACTATCCCCATGGTGACAGAGTGCTACTATCCCCATGGTGACAGAGTGCTACTATCCCCATGGTGACAGAGTTACAGAGTGCTAATAACCTCATGGTTACAGAGTGCTACTGACCTCATGGTGACAGAGTGCTACTATTCCCATGGTGACATAAATACAGACTGCTACTATCCCCATGGTGACAGAGTGCTACTATCCCCATGGTGACAGAGTGCTACTATTCCCATGGTGACATAAATACAGACTGCTACTATCCCCATGGTGACAGAGTGCTACTATCCCCATAGTGACAGAGTTACAGAGTGCTACTAGAAAGGCCTGCTCGCTGAAGTGTTTTAGGGAGTGCTTGACAGTGATGAGGGGTGGTCGTTTGACCGCAGACCCGTTACCGATGAAGGATGTGTATTTGGAGGGCGAGTTTGTTAGGATGACATCTATGAGGGTGCCCGTGTTTACGGATTTGGAGTTGTACCTGGTAGGTTCATTGATAATTTGTGTGAGATTGAGGGCATCAAGCTTAGATTGTAGGATGGCCGGGGTGTTAAGCATGTCCCAGTTTAGGTAACCTAGCAGCACTTGCTCTAAAGATAGATGGGGGGCAATCAATTCACATATGGAGTCCAGGGCACAGCTGGGGGCAGAGGGTGGTCTTTAGCAAGCGGCAACAGTGAGCGACCTGTTTCTTGGAACATGGATTTTTAAAAGTACAAGCTCAAATTGTTTGGGTACAAACCTGGATAGTAAGACAGAACTCTGCAGGCTCTCTGCAGTAGATTGCAACACCGCCCCCTTTGGCAGTTCTATCTTGGCAGAAAATGTTATAGTTAGGAGTGTTCCTAAACCAGCATTCAGACATGGCTAAGACATCCGGGTTGGCAGAGTGTCCTAAAGCAGTGAATGAAACAAACTTAGGGAGTAGGCTTCTATTGTTAACATGCATGACACCAAGGCTTTTACAGTTACAGAAGTCAACAAATGAGAACACCTGGGGAGTGGAGCTAGGCACTGCAGGTCCTGGAGTAACTTATTTGGGGTAGGGGGCAGTATTGGGTAGCTTGGATGAAAAACATGCCCAAATTAAGCTGCCTGCTACTCAGCCGTAAAAGCTAGAATATGCATACAATTAGTACATTTGGATAGAAAACACTCTGAAATGTTTAAAACTGCTTGAATGATGTCTGAGTATAACAGAAATCATATGGCAGGCAAAAACCAGAGAAAAAATCCAACCACGAAGTGTGAAATCTGAGGTTTGTAGTTTTTCAACTCAGCCCCCATTGAAGATACATGGTGATATTAGTTATGTTTCACTTCCCAAGGCTTCCACTAGATGTCAACAATATTTAGAACCCGTTTTGAGGATTCTACTCTGAAGGAGTGGCTCATAAGAGCTCTTTGAGTTAGTGGACTGGCAGAGTGCCACAGCCTCATGTGAAAGCTACATTCCACTTCATTTGTACAGACAAAGGAATTGTCCGGTTGGAACATTAATGAAGTTTTATGTTAGAAACATCCTAAAGATTGATTCCATACTTAGTTTGGCATGTTTCTAAGGGCTGTAACGGAACTTTTTGAACTTTTCATCCGGCGTTCGGCGCGACCGAAATGCGCTTTTGGATTTGTTGACCAAGCGCCCTAACAAAAGAAGATGTTTGGACATAACTGATGGACATTATCGAACAAATCAAACATTTATGGTGGAACTGGGATCCCTGGGAGTGCATTCTGATGAAGATCAAAGGTAAGTGAATGTATAAAATGCTATTTCTGAGTAATGTTGATCACCCAATATGGCGGGGATCTTTTTTGCTGCTTTGTTGTCTAAATGCTGTTCTCAGATTGCATGGTTTGCTTTCTCCGTAAAGATATTTTGAAATCTGACACAGCGGTTGCATTAACCTTTTGCGTGTAGGGGGCAGTATTTTATTTTTTGGCTAAAAAAACATACCCATTTGAAATGGCCTATTTCTCAGCCCCAGAAACTAGAATATGCATACAATTGTCAGATTAGGAAAACTCTAAAGTTTCCAAAAATGTAAAAATAATGTCCGTGGGTATAACAGATCTGATATTGCAGGCGAAAACATGAGGAAAATCAAATCAGGAAGTGCCTCTAATTTTGAAACCTCTCTGTTCCTATGCATGCAATTTAAAGGGATATCAACCAGATTCCTTTTTCTATGGCTTCCCCAAGGTGTCAGTCTTTAGACATAGTTTCAGGCTTTTATTTTGAAAAATGAGCGTGAAAGATCACATTGCGTAAGTGGATAGGTGGGGGCTCTCAGAGTGAGTTTAGCGCGCCATTGTTTCTCCCGGTGTTATTGAAAAATCTACACACCCCGTTGATATATTATCGAATATATATTTTCTTAACAACCTGAGGACTGATTATAAAAAATGTTTGACATGTTTCTGTGGACATTATGGATATTACTTGGAATATACGTCTGCGTTGTCGTGACCTCTTTCCTATGGATTTCTGAACATAACATGACAAACAAACGGAGGTATTTTGGGTATAAAAATAATCTTTATGGAACAAAAGGAACATTTGTTGTGTAACTGGGAGTCTCGTGAGTGAAAACATCCGAAGATCAAAGGTAAACGATTAATTTTGATTGCTTTTCTGATTTTTGTGACCAAGCAACTTAACGCTTAGTGTACATATTGTTTTGTTATGCTATCGATAAACTTACAAACGCTTGGATTGCTTTCGCTGTAAAGCATCATTTCAAAATCTGAGTCGACAGGTGGATTAACAAAAAGCTAAGCTGTGTTTTGCAATATTGCACTTGTAATTTCATGAATATGAATATTTTTTAGTAATATTATTTGACTGTTGCGCTATGCTATTCAGCGGTTGCTGACAAAAATGATCCTGCTAACGGGATGGGTAGCGTCAAGAAGTTAAGGAGATGTTTATCTAAAGTTCCATGTATAATAGTCGTACCTTTATCAATGTTTATTATGAGTATTTCTGTAAATTGATGTGGATCTCTGCAATATCACTGCATGTTTTAGAACTACTGAACGTAACGCGCCAATGTAAACTCAGATTTTTATATAAATATGAACTTCAAACAAAACATACATGTGGCTTGGTGGTGAACTAACATAATCGTTTGTGGCGCTTTTGCTGTAAATCATTTTTTAAAATCAGACACTGTGGCTGGATTAACGAGAATTGTATCGTTAAAATGGTGTGAAATACTTGTATGCTTGAGGAATTTTAATTATGAGATTTGTTGTTTTTAAATTTGGCGCCCTGCACTTTCACTGGCTGTTGCGGGGGGGTTCCACTAGCGAACCCCATTCTGTTCCAGTACATCAACAGAGGAACAGAGGAGGAGTAGGTTAAGGGTACGACTAAAGGCTAAAAGAACTGGTTGTCTAGTGAGTTTGGAACAGAGAGTAAAAGGAGCAGTTTTCTGGGTGCGATAGAATAGATTCAAGGCATAATGTACAGACAAAGGTATGGTAGGATGTAAGTACATTGGAGGTAAACCTAGGAATTGAGTGATGATGAAAGAGATATTGTCTCTAGACACATTTCATCCAGGTGATGTCATCACATGTGTGGGTGGTGGAACTGAAAGGTTGGATAAGGTATAATGAGCAGGGCTAGAAGCTCTACAGTGAAATAAGACAATAGTCACTAACCAGAACAGCAGTGGACAAGGCATATTGACATTAGGGAGAGGCATGCATAGCCGAGTGATCATAGGGGTCCAGTGAGTAGATTAGGCTGGCTGGAGACACGACAATTCAGACAGCTAGCAGGCCGGGGCTAGCAAGCTAGCAGAAGGGCCTTAAAGGGACGTTGCAATGGAGAAAGTATGTTATAGCCTCCTCATGCGGTTACTTTGGTAAACCAGTCGTGATGTATTAGTAGGGTTCTGTGTAGCAAAGGGGTCCAGTCCTATTGGCAAAATAGATATGGTGGCCCAAGAAATTGGCCGATAGAACAGTCCAATATGCTCTAGACAGCTAGCGAGCCGCAGCTAATAATAAACATTGCTAAAAGATACAAGTGTTATGCATGGAATTTTTGATCCACTTCTCCTTAATGCAACCGCTGTCAGATTTTAAAAAACCTTTACGGAAAAAGCAAACCATGCAATAATCTGAGTACGAAGCTCAGACACAAAAACAAGCCATGCAGATACCCGCCATGTTGAGGAGTCAACAGAAGTCAGAAATAGCATTATAAATATTCACTTACCTTTGATTATCTTCATCAGAATGCACACCCAGGAATCACAGTTCCATAAATAAATTTTTGTTTTGTTCGATAAAGTCCATCATTTATGTCCAAATACCTCCTTGTTTGCGCGTTTAGTACACAAATCCAAACTCAGAAGGCGCGGGCAAGTCCAGGTGAAAGTTCAGATGAAGTCATATTACAGTTCGTAGAAACATGTCAAACAAAGTATAGAATCAATCTTTAGGATGTTTTTATTATAATTCTTCAATAATGTTTCAACCGGAGAAATCCTTTGTCTTTGGAAATGCAATGGAACGCAGCTAACTCTCACGGGAGCGCATGAGACTGAGCTCATGGCACTCTGCCAGACACCTGACTCAATCAGCTCTCATTCCCCCCTCCTTCACTGTAGAAGCCTCAAACAAGGTTCTAAAGACTGTTGACATCTAATGGAAGCCTTAGGAAGTGCAATATGACCCCATAGACACTGTATATTCAATAGGCAATGACTTGAAAAATTACAAACCTCAGATTTCCCACTTCCTGGTTGGATTTTTCTCAGGTTTTTGCCTGCCATATGAGTTCTGTTATACTCACAGACATCATTCAAAAAGTTCTCTATCCAAATCTACTGATGATGTGCATATTCTAGCTTTTAGGCCAGAGTAGCAGGCAGTTTACTCTGGGCACCTTTTTATCCAAGCTACTCAATACTGTCCCACCTTGACAACAGCCAGTGAAATTGCAGGGTGCCAAATTCAAAACAACAAAACTCGCATAATTAAAATTCCTCAATCATACAAGTATTTTACACCATTTTAAAGATAAACTTCTTGTAAATCCAACCATAGTGTCCGATTTCAAAAAGGCTTTACGGAGAAAGCACACCATGCGATTGTTATGACAGCGCCTAGCCACAAGAAACCATACAGACATTTCACAGCCAAGGAGAGGACTCAGAAATAGTGATTAAATGAATCACTAACCTTTGATCTTCATCTGGTGGCACTCCCAGGACTCCATGTTACACAAATGTTCGTTTTTTTCGATAATGTACCGCTTTATGTCCAAAAACATCAGTTTTGTTGGTGCATTTAGTTCAGTAATGCATTATCTCAAATAAAATTTGGTGAAAATGCAGAGAGCGACATCAAATTATAGAAATACTCATCCTAAACATTGATGAAAGATACAAGTGTTTAACATATATTTAAAGAAACTTCTCCTTAATTAATGCAACCGCTGTGTCAGATTTCAAAAAGGATTTACCATGTACACCATGTACACCATGTAACACCATGTAATTCAATGGTTTTTACTAGATTATTTGTAGTTTTTCATGTTGTCTGTCTGTAATTCTTTTGTAATGACTTGGTGCAACCTGTCTTGGCCAGGGAGGTCTTGAAAAATAGATTTTAATCTCAATGAAGCCTTCCTGGTTAAATAAAGGTTAAATATGTATTTTTTTAAACTACACACAGTTGGTAATTATATTAATTGAAATGCTAATCCTTTGCACATGAACGCTTACTCATTCGGGAATAATTGCAATGAATATATATTTACGCCCATGTGTTGTTGTGATCTTCTCTGTTGGAATCCAGGTCCGTCTGCTGGAAAGTTAATCTGAGTCCCTCGCTCTCTTTCTGTTTCCCTGAAGATCAAAGTCTTCCGTGGTTAAAATGGATACTTCAGAGTACCATTCAGAAATGTTGTCATAGAATATACACTGCTCAAAAAAAGAAAAGGGAACACTAAAATAACACATCCTAGATCTGAATGAATGAAATATTCTTCTTAAATACTTTTTTCTTTACATAGTTGAATGTGCTGACAACAAAATCACACCAAAATGATCAATGGAAATCAAATGTATCAACCCATCGAGGTCTGGATTTGGAGTCACACACAAAATTAAAGTGGAAAACCACACTACAGGCTGATCCAACTTTGATGTAAATGTCCTTAAAACAAGTCAAAATGAGGCTCAGTAGTGTGTGTGGCCTCCACGTGCCTGTATGACCTCCCTACAATGCCTGGGCATGCTCCTGATGAGGTGGTGGATGGTCTCCTGAAGGATCTCCTCCCAGACCTGGACTAAAGCATCCGCCAACTCCTGGACAGTCTGTGGTGCAACGTGACGTTGGTGGATGGAGCGAGACATGATGTCCCAGATGTGCTCAATTGGATTCAGGTCTGGGGAACGGACGGGCCAGTCCATAGCATTAATGCCTTCCTCTTGCAGGAACTGCTGACACACTCCAGCCACATGAGGTCTAGCATTGTCTTGCATTAGGAGGAACCCAGGGCCAACCGCACCAGTATATGGTCTCACAAGGGGTCTGAGGATCTCATCTCGGTACCTAATGGCAGTCAATGCCACGCACACCCTGACTGACCCACCGCCAAACCGGTCATGCTGGAGGATGTTGCATACAGCAGAACGTTCTCCACGGTGCCTCCAGACTCTGTCTCATCTGTCACATGTGCTCAGTGTGAACCTGCTTTCATCTGTGAAGAGCACAGGGCGCCAGTGGCGAATTTGCCAATCTTGGTGTTCTCTGGCAAATGCCAAACGTCCTACATGGTGTTGGGCTGTAAGCACAACCCCCACCTGTGGACGTCGCCCCTCATACCACCCTCATGGAGTCTGTTTCTGACCGTTTGAGCAGACACATGCACATTTGTGGCCTGCTGGAAGTCATTTTGCAGGGCTCTGGCAGTGCTCCTCCTGCTCCTCCTTGCACAAAGGCGGAGGTAGCGGTCCTGCTGCTGGGTTGTTGCCCTCCTACGGCCTCCTCCACGTCTCCTGATGTACTGGCCTGTCTCCTGGTAGCACCTCCATGCTCTGGACCCTACGCTGACAGTCACAGCAAGCCTTCTTGCCACAGCTCGCATTGATGTGCCATCCTGGATGAGCTGCACTACCTGAGCCACTTGTGTGGGTTGTAGACTCCGTCTCATGCTACCACTAGAGTGAAAGCACCGCCAGCATTGAAAAGTGACCAAAACATCAGCCAGGAAGCATAGGAACTGAGAAGTGGTCTGTGGTCACCACCTGCAGAACCACTCCTTTATTGGGGGTGTCTTGCTAATTGCCTATAATTTCCACATGTTCTTTATTCCATTTGCACAATAGCATGTGAAATGTATTGTCAATCAGTGTTGCTTCCTAAGTGGACAGTTTGATTTCACAGAAGTGTGATTGACTTGGAGTTACATTGTGTTGTTTAAGTGTTCCCTTTATTTTTTTGAGCAGTGTATGTTTCAGCAGTCGTCGGTATTCCTGTCCCAGATTGACATCATTTCTAGCTGCAGGCTAGTAATTAGTATCTAAGATTTACTTTTATTCGGCAAGGAATCAAGATAGTTGCCTGAACTTAAACATTTACAGCCGTGTAGCCAATGGTCCACGTGGTATAGTTTTCTAGTTTTGGTACTCAAACCTGTTCCACCACAGCTTACACTGAGGTATGCATTGTCTAAACTATTCGCAATCACAGGTCATGCTGTGGGTTTTTTTCAGTCTGAAGGGGATTTTATTTTTCGTAACAGTAGAAGAGGGCACTTCCATGACGCCTGATCGTGTCTGTGCTCACTCCACAGACACTTAACACATTCTCACAAGTGGACATATAGTTCATTTTTTCCATTTTGGGGATTTAGGAGTTCGGCCACGTGAAATCCTGGGTTCAATCTGTGGTCTCTCTCTCTGCATGGCCAGGGGGAGAGAGTCTCAGCCAGGAATTTATGACCTGAGATAACAGAACCTGGATGTAGTAGTGAGAGAGAGGGAAGCCACGATCTATACCCAGAAAAGGCCAAGTCATGACACTGTGGATCACACTTCTCTTTCTCTAGGACAGTTCTCTCTGCCTGCATACTGTGATTCACATACATAGCCACGCCACGTCCTCTCATCCCCTCTAGACCTGTCATTTCTCGACAGCTGATAGTTTGTATGATAATAGATTAATCTGAGATATTTTTGTGGGCCCATGGTTCAGTGACCAATGTCTACATTTCCTGATTGAAGAAGCAGCTCATTCATCCACTTAGTTTATCAATGATGTTGAATTAAAACAAGCACATTGTGATTTTCTGGGGTATTTCTGGAGGTAACCACATTGTGAGTTTCTGGGGTATTTCTGGACATTTGAGACATCACATAATTAATTTAGAGCTCTGCATTCATGTGAGCGATTGTGTTTTTAGGTCTGTTACCTTCTATTTTCAGTATTTTCCTCTGTCTGCCCTCACCAGTTGTAGTCCCTCTCACTCTTCTTGCTCGCATTATGCTGAAGCACTGCATTTTGTTTCTAATATGGAGTGCCAATGGAGGTGCATGTTTTTTGTATATCCATACAAAATGTTATGAGTATTCGACAAGTTCGCACAATAACAATTGTTTTCAAAGCCATGCTTAATCCGTTTACAGCAGGAAAAGTATGCAGTGCAACAAAATCAAACCAAATTATTTATATAGCCCTTCGTTGATCAGCTGATATCTCAAAGTGCTGTGCAGAAACCCAGCCTAAAGCCCCAAACAGCAAGCAATGCAGGTGTAAAAGCACGGTGGCTAGGAAAAACTCCCTAGAAAGGCCAAAACCTAGGAAGAAACCTAGAGAGGAACCACAAACACTGTAACACAATTTCTCTATTGGTAAGTCTTATACCTACACTACTTTGATACAGTAGGGAATAAGTAGTGACTATAAGCAATGCCCACTGAATAAAAAAGTAGGTATACAGTCTATACCTGCAAATACCCTCCACTACACCACTGGCCCTTTGAGTTTTAATAACGTTCTCTCTCCTACATGAGTGTCTGGTATTACGTTTCCTGTCCTTTCAGAATCACCAGCCTGTCAAACACTGAAGACCTATTGGTTCACCACTATACTAACCTGTCACACACTGAAGGTCTATAGGTTCACCACTATACTAACCTGTCACACACTGAAGGTCTAGTGGTTCACCACTGAAGACCTATAGGTTCACCACTGAGGGTCTATAGGTTCACCACTCTACTAACTTGTCACACACTGTAGGTCTATAGGTTCACCACTCTACTAACCTGTCACACACTGAAGAACTATAGGTTCACCACTGTCACAAACTGAAGACCTATAGGTTCACCACTATACTAACCTGTCACACACTGAAGAACTATTGGTTCACCACTATACTAACCTGTCACACACAGAAGGTCTATAGGTTCACCACTGAAGACCTATAGGTTCACCACTCTACTAACCTGTCACACACTGAAGAACTATAGGTTCACCACTGTCACAAACTGAAGACCTATAGGTTCACCACTATACTAACCTGTCACACACTGAAGGCCTATAGGTTCACCACTATACTAACCTGTCACACACAGAAGGTCTATAGGTTCACCGCTGAAGACCTATAGGTTCACACACTGAAGACCTATAGGTTCACCACTATACTAACCTGTCACACACTGAAGAACTATAGGTTCACCACTATACTAACCTGTCACACACTGAAGGCCTATAGGTTCACCGCTTGTTACGAATCCCTTTTGGCCCGACAGTCTAGGGGGGATGGTAATGAGACCCGTAACATAACTCAGGCAAATTATAATAGTGACAAAGTAAAAGTGTGAACGAAGTAACCAGGACAACTGAAATCTACCGTCAAACTCAAGGTTTATTTGTAAACACACGGTAATGGGGGGAACAGGAAAAGGGGCTGAGCTGGACCCAAGGAAAGAAACAATAGGTATTAAAAAAAAAAAACTAAGGTAGACTAGCCTACTTTAACAACAGCTAACTAACCAAAAATACAGTGGGTGGTCCACCCAGTTCTAACTAGTGTATTTAACAAAGTCTACCTACGGGTAGTGTATGCCCATGGGCGACTTGGTTTCCCCTTTTCCCACCAGCAATCAAACAAACACCATAACCAAAAACAATACTCACAGGTGATGACAAAGTGCTATGGAGGTGCTCAAACAAAAGAGAGGTTAATACACGAAGGGAGAGTGAAACACAGAGACCTACAGACATGGCATTTACAGAGAGATTGAGCTCTAGAGCAAACTACTGACAGGGTTTTTAAACCAAGGGAAAGGAACTGTGATAGGGTAGGAAACAGGAGGAGGTGTGTCTTCTGATTGATGATTGGATTGGTGACTGATTGGGGAGTGATGATTTTCACCTGTGAGGGGAGAAGGAGAGAAAAGAACACAGGATACACACACACAGACACAGGATACCTGTATCCGTAACACCGCTGAAGACCTATAGGTTCACACACTGAAGACCTATAAGTTCACCACTATACAAAACTGTCACACACTGAAGACCTATAGGTTCACCACTGTACTATCCTGTCACACACTGAAGACCTATAGGTTCACCACTAGACTGACCTGTCACACACTGAATACCAAAAGTTTCACTACTGTACTAACCTTTCACACAATGAAGACCTATAGGTTCACCACTGAAGACCTATAGGTTCACCACTGAAGACCTATAGGTTCACTACTGTACTAACCTGTCACACACTAAAGACCTATAGGTTCACCACTATACTAACCTGTCACACACTGAAGACCTATAGGTTCACCACTGAAGACCTATAGGTTCACTACTGTACTAACCTGTCACACACTAAAGACCTATAGGTTCACCACTATACTAACCTGTCACACACTGAAGACCTATAGGTTCACCACTGAAGACCTATAGGTTCACTACTGTACTAACCTGTCACACACTGAAGACCTATAGGTTCACCACTGTACTAACCTGTCACACACTGAAGACCTATAGGTTCACCACTAGACTGACCTGTCACACACTGAATACCAAAAGTTTCACTACTGTAATAACCTTTCACACAATGAAGACCTATAGGTTCACCACTGAAGACCTATAGGTTCACCACTGAAGACCTATAGATTCACCAATAAAGACCTCTAGGTTTACCACTGAAGACCTATAGGTTCACCACTGAAGACCTATAGGTTCACCACTGAAGACCTATAGGTTCACTACTGTACTAACCTGTCACACACTAAAGACCTAAAAGTTCACCACTATACTAACCTGTCACACACAGAAGACCTATAGGTTCACCACTAAAGACCTATAGGTTCACCAATATACTAATCTGTCACACACAGAAGACCTATAGGTTCACCACTGAAGACCTATAGGTTTACCACTATACTAACCTGTCACACACTGAAGACCTACAGGTTCACCACTGTACTAACCTGTCACACACTGAAGACCTATAGGTTCACCACTGAAGACCTATAGGTTCACTACTGTACTAACCTGTCACACACTGAAGACCTAAAAGTTCACCACTATACTAACCTGTCACACACTGAAGACCTATAGGTTCACCACTGAAGACCTATAGGTTCAACACTATACTAACCTGTCACACACTGAAGGTTGATAGGTTCACGACTATACTAACCTGTCACACACTGAAGACCTATAGGTTCTCCACTGAAGACCTCTAGGTTCACCACTGAAGACCTATAGGTTCACCACTGAAGACCTATAGGTTCACCACTGAAGACCAACAGGTTCACCACTGTACTAACCTGTCACACACTGAAGACCTATAGGTTCACCACTGTACTAACCTGTCACACACTGAAGACCTATAGGTTCACCACTGAAGACCTATAGATTCACCAATAAAGACCTCTAGGTTTACCACTGTACTAACCTGTCACACACTGAAGACCTATAGGTTCACCACTATACTAACCTGTCACACAAAGAAGACCTATAGGTTCACCACTGAAGACCTATAGGTTTACCACTATACTAACCTGTCACACACAGAAGACCTATAGGTTCACCACTGTACTAACCTGTCACACACTAAAGGTCTATAGGTTCACCACTGTCACAAACTGAAGACCTATAGGTTCACCACTGTACTAACCTGTCACAAACTGAAGACCTATAAGTTCACCACTATACAAAACTGTCACACACTGAAGACCTATAGGTTCTCCACTATACTAACCTGTCACAAACTGGAGACCAAAAGGTTCACTAATGTACTAACCTTTCACACACTGAAGACCTATAGGTTCACCACTGAAGACCTATAGGTTCACTACTGTACTAACCTGTCACACACTGAAGACCTAAAAGTTCACCACTATACTAACCTGTCACACACTGAAGGTTGATAGGTTCACCACTATACTAACCTGTCACACACTGAAGGTTGATAGGTTCACCACTATACTAACCTGTCACACACTGAAGGTTGATAGGTTCACCACTATACTAACCTGTCACACACTGAAGGCCTATAGGTTCACCACTGAAGACCTATAGGTTCACCACTGAAGACCAACAGGTTCACCACTGTACTAACCTGTCACACACTGAAGACCTATAGGTTCACCACTGTACTAACCTGTCACACACTGAAGACCTATAGGTTCACCACTGTACTAACCTGTCACACACTGAAGACCTATAGGTTCACCACTGTACTAACCTGTCACACACTGAAGACCTATAGGTTCACTACTGTACTAACCTTTCACACACTGAAGACCTATAGGTTCACTACTGTACTAACCTTTCACACACTGAAGACCTATAGGTTCACCACTGTACTAACCTGTCACACACTGAAGACCTATAGGTTCACCACTGAAGACCTATAGGTTCACTACTGTACTAACCTTTCACACACTGAAGACCTATAGGTTCACCACTGAAGGCCTATAGGTTCACCACTGAAGACCTATAGGTTCAACACTGTACTAACCTGTCACACACTGAAGACCTATAGGTTCACCACTGAAGACCTATAGGTTCACTACTGTACTAACCTGTCACACACTGAAGACCTAAAAGTTCACCACTATACTAACCTGTCACACACTGAAGGTTGATAGGTTCACCACTATACTAACCTGTCACACACTGAAGGTTGATAGGTTCACCACTATACTAACCTGTCACACACTGAAGGCCTATAGGTTCACCACTGAAGTCCTATAGGTTCACCACTGAAGACCTATAGGTTCACCACTGTACTAACCTGTTACACACTGAAGACCTATAGGTTCACCACTGAAGACCTATAGGTTCACCACTGAAGACCTATAGATTCACCAATAAAGACCTCTAGGTTTACCACTGTACTAACCTGTCACACACTGAAGACCTACAGGTTCACCACTGAAGACCTATTGGTTCCCCACTGTACTAACCTGTCACACAGGGTAGCGACAGGGTAGCCTAGTGGTTAGAGCGTTGGACTAGTAACCGTAAGGTTGCGAGTTCAAACCCCCGAGCTGACAAGGTACAAATCTGTCGTTCTGCCCCTGAACAGGCAGTTAACCCACTGTTCACAGGCCGTCATTGAAAATAAGAATTTGTTCTTAACTGACTTGCCTGGTTAAATAAAGGTAAAATAAAAAAATAAATAAATAAACACACTGAAGACCTACAGGTACACCACTGCTCAAACATGTCTATAATAGATAAAGGCTGTTAAGATATATATGTTTCAAGAAAGGAGTGTGGTCTGGATAAGCTGTTTTATGCTCTGACTGAATGGAAGCTGATAATTCTGAGTTTTATGAGTTTTTTACTCTAATGGTCTCGGCTTGTCTCGAGAAGATTTACAAGTCCTCACTGTCCTAGCCGAGAACAAATGTATCTGACACCGAGACAAGAGCGATACGTGAAGAAGGCACCAAATGTCATGATTTTCTGGTAAAAGGTACGCTACATGACCGTGGGTATGTGGACACCTGCCATGTACTGTTATAATCTCCACCCGGCAAAGCCAGAAGGGACTGGTCACCCCGGGTTCCTCTTTAGTTTCTTCCTAGGTTCCTTCCTTTCTAGGGAGTTTTTCCTAGCCACCGTGCTTCTACATCTACATTGGCTGGGTTTTCGTACAGCACTTTGTGACAACGGCTGATAAAAAAGGGCTTTATAAATACATTTCAAATCAAATTTATTTATATAGCCCTTTGTACATCAGCTGATATCTCAAAGTGCTGTACAGAAACCCAGCCTAAAACCCCAAACAGCAAGCAATGCAGGTGTAGAAGCACGGTGGCTAGGAAAAACTCCCTAGAAAGGCCAAAACCTAGGAAGAAACCTAGAGAGGAACCAGGCTATGTGGGGTGGCCAGTCCTCTTCTGGCTGTGCCGGGTGGAGATTATAACAAAACATGGTCAAGATGTTCAAATGTTCATAAATGACCAACATGGTCGAATAATAATAAGGCAGAATAGTTGAAACTGGAGCAGCAGCACAGTCAGGTGGACTGGGGACAGCAAGGAGTCATCATGTCAGGTATTCCTGGGGCATGGTCCTAGGGCTCAGGTCCTCCGAGAGAGAGAAAGAAAGAGAGAATTAGAGAGAGCATATGTGGGATGGCCAGTCCTCTTCTGGCTGTGCCGGGTGGAGATTATAACAGAACATGGCCAAGATGTTCAAATGTTCATAAATGACCAGCATGGTCGAATAATAATAAGGCAGAACAGTTGAAACTGGAGCAGCAGCACAGCCAGGTGGACTGGGGACAGCAAGGAGTCATCATGTCAGGTAGTCCTGGGGCATGGTCCTAGGGCTCAGGTCCTCCGAGAGAGAGAAAGAGAGAAGGAGAGAATTAGAGAACGCACACTTAGATTCACACAGGACACCAAATAGGACAGGAGAAGTACTCCAGATATAACAAACTGACCCTAGCCCCCCGACACATAAACTACTGCAGCATAAATACTGGAGGCTGAGACAGGAGGGGTCAGGAGACACTGTGGCCCACTCCGAGGACACCCCCGGACAGGGCCAAACAGGAAGGATATAACCCTTCATTTCATTGATTGATTGATTGCTCATTGAACATCTCATTCCAAAATCATGGGCATTAATATGGAGTTGGTCCCCCCTTTGCTGCATTAACAGCCTCCACTCTTCTGGGAAGGATTTCCATGAGATGATGGGACTTGCTTCCATTCAGCCACAAGAGCATTAGTGAGGTCGGGCTCTGAAGTTGGGCGATTAGGCCTGGCTCAGAGTCAGTGTTCGACACACAGATTCGTCTGTCGGACTGCCAGATGGGGAAGCGCAATTGCTCACTCCGGAGAACGCATTTCCACTGCTCCAGAGTCCAATGGGGGCGAGCTTCTATGATAATAGAAGTATAAAAATAAAATAACAAGAAAATAGAGCCATCTGGTTTGCTTATTATAAGGAATTTGACTTTTGATACTTATACTTATATTTAAAACCAAATGCTTTTAGACTTTTACTCAAGTAATATTTTACTGGGTGACTTTTACCTGAGTCAATTTCTACTAAGATATCTTTATAGTATGACAATTGGGTACCTTTTCCAGCCCTGGTAGTGAGTGTTGCAAACAAGGATGATTTTAACACGCTACAGTAAGCTTTTCAGCACTCGGTGGTCCCGTTCTGTGAGCTTGTGTGACGTACCACTTTGCGACTGAGACATTGTTGCTCCTAGACGTTTCCACTCCACAATAACAGCACTTACAGTTGACCAGTGCAGCACTAGCAGAGCAGAAATTTGATGAACTAACTTGTTGGAAAGGTGACATAATATGACGATGCCACGTTGAAAGACCCTGAGCTCTGCCGATGTTAGCGAAAGATGCTAAAATACATATTTTGTTACTATATGTCTATGACTGAATCTGGTCCAGTGCCAAAATACAAAGTCGCATTAAAGAAGAGAAAGCGAACAAGCACACAGAGGAATGGTCCTTGATGTTGGAGGTGTTCTTATTGTGTTGTTACCATTGCATCATGGAGACATAGTGGCCTAGTGCTTAAGATAGGCTATATAGTGGTTTGGATGAATGTGAAAACATAAACCCAATAATGGTCTCTTCATAGAGGTTTATGATAATAGAAGTGTAAATACTTACTTGTTGGATAACTGTCCATTTGGCCTAGCGGGAACATCGGTGCATCTTCAAATCCTTTTTGGAAGACATCATTATTTTTCAGGACACCAGAATGTTTGTGGGCAGCAAAATCACAACGGTCGCAAACTCAAACTATCTGCTCCTCATCATCATTACATTCCTCAATTTATTTAAGAATTGTAGTCAAACTCTCAGCAGCACAAACATTCCTCATGTGTTGGCAGTTTCCACAGATGCAATACCAGTCTGTGTTGATCCTGGGGATTTGTCTGGCTACTGCTGCAGCCTCGGTTTCTAAAACGGTGGCTGCCATCTGAAGTTCAATTTGCCGAAATGCGTCATCTGAATAGGCTACTGTCAAGTGACCTTTTGTTGGCGCTGTCTCAGTTCTCTATTCCAGAGAGATGGAGGGGTAGAGGGCAAACACCACTGAACTAGTTTTAATGTATGGAATAACTGGGGAGATTCTGTATTTTCGGTACACTTATCCTTTAAAATCATGACTTAAATTAGTGATCTCTAAAAACTGAAATTTTCAGCCTGAAAGCTAATTTTGAATCAACATAGCAGTAGAAATGATGCATTTCTAACAGTCTTTATGAAAAAGTATAGGACCATGATTTGTAATTGTTCTTGCCCACCCCTGCTGCCATCCATGTAAGATTGTGTGTCAGTAATGTGAGTCTGGATGGAGACTACAGCTGATGAACAGTATATATCAGTCTGGATGGCGACTACAGCTGATGAACAGTATTTATCAGTCTGGATGGAGACTACAGCTGATGAACAGTATTATCAGTCTGGATGGAGACTACAGCTGATGAACAGCATATATCAGTCTGGATGGAGACTACAGCTGATGAACAGTATATATCAGTCTGGATGGTAGACTACAGCATCCTTCTACATAAAACCAGGAGCTTTGATAGAATGGCCTGTCAGCCCAAGAGGAGAGGAGAGCTGCAGTCTGTTCAATAAACACATAACCCCCATAATTCCTTAGTAGTGTCTAAGTTACACTCCGCACCGCTGAAGCCCAGCAGTAAAAGTTACTCAGAGGAGGAAGGAGACCCAAGCCAATTCAGTTAACTAACCAAATAAAACAAGTGTTCAGAGATTGAACAGATCCTCAGCAGATGTATAGTGTATAACAAAGTGAACCAAATCATTCCGTAACATCATACCATGAAACACAACAGGAGAGAAAACAAATGTCTTAATATAATTCATGAGTAAGCTTTTTTCCAACCATAAGAAATCTGCTTTCTAGAGAAGGAATAACACACAGCCTTATCCCTCATTCTACAGAAGGAATATCACACGGCCTTATCCCTCATTCTACAGAAGAAATATCACACAGCCTTATCCCTCATTCTACAGAAGGAATATCACACGGCCTTATCCCTCATTCTACAGAAGAAATATCACACAGCCTTATCCCTCATTCTACAGAAGGAATATCACACAGCCTTATCCCTCTTTCTACAGAAGGAATATCACACAGCCTTATCCCCCTTCTACAGAAGGAATATCACACAGCCTTATCCCCCTTTATACAGAAGGAATATCACACGGCCTTATCCCCCTTTCTACAGAAGGAATATCACACAGCCTTCTCTCCCTTTATACAGAAGGAATATCACACGGCCTTATCCCTCTTTCTACAGAAGGAATATCACACGGCCTTATCCCCCTTTATACAGAAGGAATATCACACAGCCTTCTCTCCCTTTATACAGAAGGAATATCACACGGCCTTATCCCTCTTTCTACAGAAGGAATATCACACGGCCTTATCCCCCTTTCTACAGAAGGAATATCACACAGCCTTATCCCTCTTTCTACAGAAGGAATATCACACAGCCTTATCCCCCTTCTACAGAAGGAATATCACACAGCCTTATCCCCCTTTATACAGAAGGAATATCACACGGCCTTATCCCCCTTTCTACAGAAGGAATATCACACAGCCTTCTCTCCCTTTATACAGAAGGAATATCACACGGCCTTATCCCTCTTTCTACAGAAGGAATATCACACGGCCTTATCACCCTTTATACAGAAGGAATATCACACAGCCTTCTCTCCCTTTATACAGAAGGAATATCACACGGCCTTATCCCTCTTTCTACAGAAGGAATATCACACGACCTTATCCCCCTTTCTACAGAAGGAATATCACACAGCCTTATCCCTCTTTCTACAGAAGGAATATCACACAGCCTTATCCCCCTTCTACAGAAGGAATATCACACAGCCTTATCCCCCTTTATACAGAAGGAATATCACACGGCCTTATCCCCCTTTCTACAGAAGGAATATCACACAGCCTTCTCTCCCTTTATACAGAAGGAATATCACACGGCCTTATCCATCTTTCTACAGAAGGAATATCACACGGCCTTATCCCCCTTCTACAGAAGGAATATCACACAGCCTTATCCCCCTTTATACAGAAGGAATATCACACGGCCTTATCCCCCTTTCTACAGAAGGAATATCACACAGCCTTCTCTCCCTTTATACAGAAGGAATATCACACGGCCTTATCCCTCTTTCTACAGAAGGAATATCACACGGCCTTATCCCCCTTCTACAGAAGGAATATCACACAGCCTTATCCCCCTTCTACAGAAGGAATATCACACAGCCTTATCCCCCTTCTACAGAAGGAATATCACACAGCCTTATCCCCCTTTATACAGAAGGAATATCACACGGCCTTATCCCCCTTTCTACAGAAGGAATATCACACAGCCTTCTCTCCCTTTATACAGAAGGAATATCACACGGCCTTATCCCTCTTTCTACAGAAGGAATATCACACGGCCTTATCACCCTTTATACAGAAGGAATATCACACAGCCTTCTCTCCCTTTATACAGAAGGAATATCACACGGCCTTATCCCTCTTTCTACAGAAGGAATATCACACGGCCTTATCCCCCTTTCTACAGAAGGAATATCACACAGCCTTATCCCTCTTTCTACAGAAGGAATATCACACAGCCTTATCCCCCTTCTACAGAAGGAATATCACACAGCCTTATCCCCCTTTATACAGAAGGAATATCACACGGCCTTATCCCCCTTTCTACAGAAGGAATATCACACAGCCTTCTCTCCCTTTATACAGAAGGAATATCACACGGCCTTATCCCTCTTTCTACAGAAGGAATATCACACGGCCTTATCCCCCTTCTACAGAAGGAATATCACACAGCCTTATCCCCCTTTATACAGAAGGAATATCACACGGCCTTATCCCCCTTTCTACAGAAGGAATATCACACAGCCTTCTCTCCCTTTATACAGAAGGAATATCACACGGCCTTATCCCTCTTTCTACAGAAGGAATATCACACGGCCTTATCCCCCTTCTACAGAAGGAATATCACACAGCCTTATCCCCCTTCTACAGAAGGAATATCATACAGCCTTATCCCCCTTTATACAGAATGAATATCACACAGCCTTCTCTCCCTTTATACAGAAGGAATATCACACGGCCTTATCCCTCTTTCTACAGAAGGAATATCACACGGCCTTATCCCCCTTTCTACAGAAGGAATATCACACAGCCTTATCCCCCTTCTACAGAAGGAATATCACACAGCCTTATCCCTCTTTCTACAGAAGGAATATCACACAGCCTTATCCCCCTTCTACAGAAGGAATATCACACAGCCTTATCCCCCTTTATTCAGAAGGAATATCACACAGCCGTATCCCCCTTCTACAGAAGGAATATCACACAGCCTTATCCCTCTTTCTACAGAAGGAATATCACACAGCCTTATCCCCCTTCTACAGAAGGAATATCACACAGCCTTATCCCCCTTCTACAGAAGAAATATCACACGGCCTTATCCCCCTTTCTACAGAAGGAATATCACACGGCCTTATCCCCCTTCTACAGAAGGAATATCACACAGCCTTCTCTCCCTTTACACAGAAGGAATATCACACGGCCTTATCCCTCTTTCTACAGAAGGAATATCACACGGCCTCATCCCCCTTTCTACAGAAGGAATATCACACAGCCTTATCCCCCTTTATACAGAAGGAATATCACACGGCCTTATCCCCCTTTATACAGAAGGAATATCACACAGCCTTCTCTCCCTTTACACAGAAGGAATATCACACGGCCTCCTCTCCCTTCAGCTATAAACAAGGTGTGATCATGCATATTATTATCTTGATTAAAAAAAAGAAGCAGAAACTGAGAATTATTTTGACAGTGGAAAACATTGAAAACGTTATTACGAAGTTTTTAGCTGAATTGGCTCTGGTGAAATGTAGAGCACTAAATAAGGAGTACGGTGCTATTTGGGATGTATCCATCCACCTGTTGGAATGAAAGCTCATCAGAGTTGATAGACAAGGAGGTGGTCAGTCAGATTCCAGACTCTATATGAAATGACACCGCCTACACAAGTGTAGAGGAATCCAAATTATTCTGCAATCCAATATACAACAGAGTAATGACGGCCAGTTAACACACTCCGGGCTTTATTTTCGGCTGCCGTTAAGGCAGCGATATTGTCAAACGCACACTCATTGGTAATTTTGACGTATTAAAAGCCAACGCTCTTCTGTTTCCCAACCCATGAGCCAGGGTTGCTAATTTACCTGTCTAATATCAGCTATCTTGCACTGAGGTGGGAGGGTTGAAATGATTTGAGGTGTGTTCTTAAAAATGTGTGCCAAAGTGCCAATTTCAGGCTGCACTACGGGAGACATTTAAGACAGTTGGTTATGGCATGGATTTTGCCATAACAGTATTCGTATCACCAATGTTTTATTAGAAATTTCACATTTGGGACAGATCCGGTCATATTTTCACTCCGCCGGACTGAGCTTCTTCGAGAAGAAGGCACCCAGAGTCTCTGATGGCACAGCTGGCGCTGCAGTACAGCACCCTTAACCACTGCGCCACCCGGGAGGCCTCTCTGAAATGTTTTGACTCATTATTTTTGATTTAATTATGTAATTAATTAATTATTTAATTATATGTGGGAAGCCTGTTTGTCCTTAAAAAATAACTGCTTATTGTTTTTAATTTTTAATTTTGTAAAAAAAATGCCACTTCCTCTTTCCTCTTTTGGAATTCCGGTATCTGTCTGTGGTGCCACAGCCGCCTATTTTCACTGTCAAAGAGATACAGCTTCAGGGACAGTGAAAAGACACAAACACAGGTTCACACACGCTAACTCACACACACGCTAACTCACACACACAGGTAAAGACACGCTAACTCACACACACGCTAACTCACACACACGCTAACTAACACACACGCTAACTCACACACACGCTAACTCACACACACGCTAACTAACACACACGCTAACTCACACACACGCTAGCTCACACACACGCTAGCTCACACACACAGGTAAAGACAAGCTAACTCACACACACGCTAACTCACACACACGCTAACTAACACACACGCTAACTCACACACACGCTAACTCACACACACGCTAACTAACACACACGCTAACTCACACACACGCTAGCTCACACACACGCTAGCTCACACACACAGGTAAAGACAAGCTAACTCACACACACGCTAGCTCACACACACGCTAGCTCACACACACGCTAACTCACACACACGCTAACTCACACACACGCTAGCTCACACACACGCTAACTCACACACACGCTAACTCACACACACGCTAGCTCACACACACAGGTAAAGACAAGCTAACTCACACACACGCTAGCTCACACACACAGGTAAAGACACGCTAACTCACACACACGCTAACTCACACACACGCTAACTAACACACACGCTAACTCACACACACGCTAGCTCACACACACGCTAACTCACACACACGCTAGCTCACACACACAGGTACAGACAGGCTAGCTCACAAAGACGCTAGATAACACACACAGGTACAGACACGCTAGCTCACACACACACTAGCCCACACACACACTAGCTCACACAAACAGGTACAGACATGTTAACGCACACACATGCTAGCTAACACACACAGATACACACAAGTTAGCTCACACACTCCACACACACGTACATTGTGATATTGTTGTATGGTGGTATTATACATGTTGTATTTTAGATATGTAGTGGTGTAATAATGTGTTGTATTGTAGATAGGTAGTGGTAGAGTAGTGGTGTAATAATGTGTTGTATTGTAGATATGTAGTGGTAGAGTAGTGGTGTAATAATGTGTTGTATAGTAGATATGTAGTGGTAGAGTAGTGGTGTAATAATGTGTTGTATTGTAGATATGTAGTGGTAGAGTAGTGGTGTAATAATGTGTTGTACTGTAGATATGTAGTGGTGTAATAATGTGTTGTATTGTAGATATGTAGTGGTGTAATAATGTGTTGTATTGTAGATATGTAGTGGTGTAATAATGTGTTGTATTGTAGATATGTAGTGGTAGAGTAGTGGTGTAATAATGTGTTGTACTGTAGATATGTAGTGGTGTAATAATGTGTTGTATTGTAGATATGTAGTGGTGTAATAATGTGTTGTATTGTAGTGAGTGGTGTAATAATGTTATACTATGTACTGTTTATGTTCTGTTTAATATGTAATGTAAGTATAGGTGTTTGTCATAACTAGGCCCTATTGTAGGGTTACTATTTATGAAACTATCTTTAACAAATAGGACAAACATTTATGCACTCCTGCCGAATCTGAGTTCATGACAAGGGAACATAAAACTCCATAAATCCAGAACTTGAAGAAACCACAATAAAGCTTCAGAGCAGGTTTTCATTGGCAAACCCTTCTTCACACCCACAACT